>NC_090647.1:454889986-455109986 GCF_040937935.1 Hyperolius riggenbachi | reverse complement strand
TTGTCATCAGGGTGGCTATTAAGAGGTGCGATCAGGGGCATTTTAGGCATAAGCATTCCAGGCCATTGCCTGGAGTGCCATTGGTCCTCAGGGTTGCCATGCCCCTGAATGAAGCCCCACCCCTTGAATAAAGCCCCACCCCTGGACTAAGCCATGTGTTCAATTACTTGCTTCTGTTGTGTGTGTGTGTGTGTGTGCAGCAGCAGGAAGTTATGTGTCCTGAAGAGCAGCAGCTTCACAGATCCCTGGAGAGCAGACATCATAAGGTTCAGATAGTGTAAGTTGCAGGCAGTCACCACTGCGTCCCTCTGTGCCATCTCTCTGCCCCTCCAGTGCATAATTTGTGCCTCCTGTCCCCCTTTGTGTTTTCTTATGCCTCCTTCTGTCCTCCTGTGCCTCCTTCAGTCACCCTGCACACCTCTGTCTCCCTATGCCTCCTTCTGTGCCCCTTTGTGCCTCTTTTGGTGCCCCTGTGCATCCTTCAGTCCCCTCTTCCTTCTTCTGTCCTCCGGTGCTCCCTTCTGTCCCCCTTTGTGCCTCCTTTTGTCTCCCTTTGCCTTCTTATGACCCCCTTTATGCCTCTTTTTGTCCTCCCTTGTGCCTCCTTCTGTCTCCTTGTGCCGCCTTCTGTCCACTTGTGCTACCTCCGCCCCCCTGTGCATCCCTCTGTACTACTGTGGCTAGGCTCCTCCTGTCCCAGGCGGAAGCACAGCACTGGTGAGCACAAAGCTTCTGCTGTGCTATACTCTGCATTTACACACTAATCTGTGGGAATGCAGGAAGGGAGTGTGCAACGAAATGCGACAAGTATCGGTGGGTTATTTGTATCTCAGGGACTCCCTGTATTAAGCATCCACCTTATACTTATCCACCTTCATATATTCTTTAGTGTGTGCATGTTTTTTTATCTTGGGGGGTTTCTGGGGGGTTCTTTCCTGGAGTGACAAAAAGGCTAAAAACGACCCTGGTGTGCAATTGTGAAGTTGCTGGATCTCACTGTTTTTGATCATTAAAACTCTGTCATTTCCATTCCTATTGATAGATGGTCCTGGTGAGATTAGGTTAAGTATTCAGGTTATCTATACAATGGGGGCAGTGTGGTGTTTATTCTTTTGACCTGTTCTACTAGTTTACCAGATTATCTCCTGCTTCTGCCTGGCTGTAGAGAGCTGCTGAAGCCTGTATATAAACCTGGTTCCAGTTGTTCTACATCCATGACTACTGAACACAACAAACAGGCATCAATACAAACCTGACAGTGGTTCCAACTCTTCACCAATGTTTTGAAAATTAAAATTAAAAAAAAATGTAGTGATTAGTAGATATACTTTAAAGAGACACTGAAGCGGAAAAAAAATGATATGATTTGTATGTGTAGTACAGCTAAGAAGTAAAACATTAGGAGCAGAGACATAAGTCTGTTATTGTTTCCAGTACAGGAAGAGTTAAGATCTCCAGTTGTTATCTAAGCAAAAAAACATTGAGCTCCATGACTTTCAAGGTCGCAGAGAGCTGTCTTCTGAAGCTTGTTATCTCAACTGTCCATCACTGAATTTTCTTTTTCTCTGCAGGGAACAGGTCAATAGTTCACTGGCCTGCTCTGTAAAATCATTTAGAATGCTGAGTAGTATGTAAAGTGCAAATATTAAAGAATGTTGTAAAAAACACTATATAACTGAAAATAAAAATATGAGAATATTTTCATTGCTACTAATGTTCTAGTAAATATCTGTACTACACAACCAATTCATTATATCATAAAAACATTTTTCACTTCAGTGTCTCTTTAAAATAAACTCATGTTCACTTAAAGGTTTCTAAACTGAACACATACGCTGGTGTAGGAAATGTATCCCTATAACCCTCACCAAGCACATAAGTGCGTTTGTCTTGAAGCAGGCGGTTTCGGCGCATAGTGCTCAGCAGCGAACGTCAAAACTAGGCACCACCAGAGCAGTAATTTTATAATGTGTGGGGCACGTAAGGGTAATTCCGGGTTGCTACAGTAGTAAATACCACCAAAATGCCACAGGAAGCCCACAACATCTTTGCTGGACACGGTATTAAAAAGAGAGAATTTATGAAGAGAAATTCTTCATAACTCTTCAAACTGCATCTCTGAGAGGTCTCTTAATGTTACACACATTATTATGATATTGCTAAGGGACCTTTCTGTGACTCCCAAAAAGGACCCAATATGTTTTCTTCTTCATATGCCAACTTTTTTTTTTGTACTCCACCTCAGTGGAGTCCAAAAAAATGTCCCAAACACATTATTTTTAAAGAAATGTTAGTGAAATAAAGAATGCTTTTGTTAGTGTAGTTTAAGCTGTTAGTATGAGGACTGCATTGATCTGCTGCCCAAAAGCGTATTATTTCAACACTGTCAGTGGGTATGAAGGTTAGAAAGTAACAACTTTTTATCTGATCTGAAAGGCAAACAGATGTAAATGTTATGACACAAAGCACAAAATGTTCTCTTGGTAAAAATAAATATATAATAAAAATACCTTTAGCAAGTTGGGAATATATTTAGCCTTTGGTAGCACCAACAAGCCAAAAAGTTAGACAGAAGAACTTTGGATGAGTATTCTTTATACATTTTCATAAGAGCAGTGGGAGGGGGCCATTTTAGGTCCCCCCCTCCAAAAAAAAAGGTTGCCGACAAAATGGTGAATCTCGCACACAGGTGTGTAGGTACAACATCTTGTACGGCTGCAGGACTCTCAGCAGAAGTCTGGCAGAAGGCCTATGGAAAAATGGCGTCCGAAGCCCAGCACTGGAGTCTATTTGTGTTTCCAGTCTTGAGCTCCGGACGCCATTGTCCTGTAGCCCTGCTCTGTCTGTCAGCGCTGCATGGGAGATTTGCAGCTGGAGGCCTGGAGCTGCAGCAATGGAAGTTGGGGAGCAGCGTTGGAGGACAGAAGAGGGGTCACCTGCAAGGTGAGTACCATATTTTTATTTTTATGTGCCACGACCGATGCCAGGGATATTAAAGAACAACTAAAATGAGAAGAATGAGTGGATGCCAAATTTATTTCCTTTAAAGAATACCAGTTGCTTGGCAGCCCTGCTTGTTTCTGGAGTTATTCAAACACTACTGCAGCCAAATAGATCATGGTTGCAGTAGTGTTTGAATAACTCCAGAAACATCTTGTCAGATCTGACAATAATGTCAAAAACACCTGATTTGCGGCATGCTTGTTCAGGGTCTATTGCTAAAAATAGAGGCAGATGATCAGCAGGATAGTCAGGCAACTGGTATTGCTTAAAGGGAATCAAATATGGCAGCCTCCATTTGCCTCTCATTACAGTTGTCCTTTAACTAGGGGAAAGCGAAGAAAAGTTTAAAGGGGAACTTTCCTGAATATATTTTATAGGAGGAAATACTGCCTAATGTGTTAGAAATGCCTAACTATGTACATTTCGAGGGGCAATCACTGCCTAATTATGTGTTTGTTTGTTTTTGTGATGGGAAATTATACCAATTATGTGTATTTTGCAGGGATACCCTACCTAATTATGTGTGTTTTCAGGAAAATGCTGCCTGTGTATTTTGAGAGGAAACAATGCTTAATCATGTGTATTTTAGGGAAATGCTGCCTCATTTTGTGCATTTTAGGGGAAACGCTGAATAAGTATGTGTATTTTTGAGGAAACCAGTGCCTAATTATAAGTATTTTGTGTGGAAATCTGCCCAATCATGTATATTTTGGGGGAAACACTGCCTCATTTTATGTATTTTTGGAAGAACTGTTATTTGTTTTTTTTTGTTTGTTTTTTTTTGGGGGGGGATGCTGCCACATTATGAGTATTTTGGGGGAAACCGCTGCCTCATTATGTGTATTTTGTGGGAAAAGTTGACACATTATGTGTATTTTGGGGAAAAATGCTGCCTAATCATGTTTATTTTCGGGGGAAGTGCTTCCTGATTTTGTGTATTTTGAAGGAAACTGCTTAAATTTGTGTTTTTCTGGGGGAAAATGCTGCCACATGATGAGTATTTTGCTGGAAAACGCTGCCAAATTACACCGCATTACAGGCTTACACCCCCCTAGTTACCAGGCTATTTTTTACAATTCAGGGTTCTAAAGCTTTAGGAGCTTGCTGCAGAGCCATACAACTTAGCACACATATGGATCACCCTCCCTTTCTGCCCACCAACAGAGATTTCTGTTGGTGGGCTCTGATCGCTGCTGGCATGTTTGTTTATTTTTTTTGTTTATTTATTTGTTCTTTTATTTTGAATACATTTGTCTATTTGTTTGTTATATTGTTCCCCCCCCTCCTTCCCTTCCCCCAACAGCCAATCCCAGCGATCAGCTCTCATAGGCATCAGCCTATGAGAGCCAATCACTCTCTGAGCCTCCTCAGGGGACAGTGAGGGACAGTGCTGTGCTGCCGTAGATCGCAGTGCTGTACAATGTAAATAGATGTCGGTTTCACTGTCTAACAGTCTAACAGTGGCTAGACTGATGATGGAGCGGAGCCCTGGCTCATTGGCGCGTGCGATCCCCTGCAAAACCCTGCCCTAGGACTTGATGACTTTCTGCGTTAGGCAGTCTTGGGGTTGCCACCCTCGGGTCTTAAGTGAATTTTTGGGGGAAATGCTGACAATTATGTGTATTTCTGGGTCAATCTCTGGCAAATTATGTTTCGGCTTATGAAAAACATACACAGGGTCTGGGATAACCTGGAAAAGGGTCCATGCGCTGAAAAGGTTAAAAACCACTACTTTAAGGGTTTGTCAATTATGCTCACAGTTCAGAAAAGACAAGTTAAATTTAAATGTATTCTGTCACTGCCAAGTGATTAAAAGTAGAAAAAAAAAATCAAAGGTTTTGGCACCTTTGAGCTAAAATCTCTAATACTGAGACACGAAGCTGTATAGAGTCAGAGGCTTGTGACATTGCTGTGTGTCTTCAGATAATTATTCTTATTGTCCACAAATACAATGAATTTAATATTACACTGCAGCATGAATATAGACACTGACTAAGTGGAAACATGTTACTTCATCTAATTAGCTTACTCCTGCCTGCCAAGTGTGCTTCTCTTCATCTGTGTAGGGAAAATCACAGTTTTCTCTTGACATCTCATTTTGTACATTTTAATAATGTCATTTTACATATGTGCACTTTCATAAGAGACTCTGTGAAGTAGAAGCACTGTCTCTAGTTAGAATCACTAGAATGCCTTTGAAGTAGGAGAAATACCAGTTCTCTTCTGAGTGAAATTTAGCCAAAACCTGGCAAAGAGGGCGCAGCCTTGTGGCAAAGATATTTTCTATTTATTACTGGTCATTTCTAAATACATAATGTCAGCTTGCTTTTATATGCTTATAGAAAAGGCTGGTCTACCCAGCTGTAGTTGGAATCATGTGGGCTAAAGCTCCTCCTCCTCATTTGTCTGCTCTGGCTCTTTGTTGCCATCACTGCTTCTTCTTTCGGGATCAGTGAATAATGGCGCCCAGTGCCTATGCATAGAAATGGCGCCGCATTAAAAAGATACGCTTATCGCTATTTATCGTTAGTACTGCATGGTAATGGCGCACAGGGAAAAAAAGAAGAAAAACGGCACACACTAACGTTATTTATCAATAGTGGCACACACTAACGTTATTTATCAATAGTGGCACACACTAACGTTATTTATCAATAGTGGCACACACTAACGTTATTTATCAATAGTGGCACACTAAAATGTAAAATATAAGCTAGAGAGCTATTTGCATAACAACAGGGTACGAATTCCTCCTCTAGAGGCAGGAAATATAAAACAATAAAAAACATATAAAAATGTACATATACACCACCACCATTGGCATGTGGACATATACATATGTAAACCTTCGGAATCCTCCCAATGGGGCTAATAATCGTGAGTGATGCCTGGACTTTTATCAATGATATTTCATGCTTAAGCAATTCCGTTGAGAGGGTAGTTAGCCCCTGGGAGAGGGAAGGGGGGGGGGGAGGGGAAATGGACACAACTGTAGGGATATTAGGTGGGTTGGAAAGGCTAGATTTTAGGCGAGGGTTGGGATCTTTAACTGGCCCCCGGTGATTGAGTATGAATATACAACCACCCGAGGGAACCCTAGTTGGAAGTTACTCCACTGAACTTGGTAGGGAATACGTGTTGTTCCCGGATGGAGGTCCTCATGGGTGTGTAATTAGGGGGAGGGGACTGGAAGGGAGGAAAAAAATCAAAGGTCACGGGCACTGAGATATGGCAATCTTATAACCTGCTATGGACAATACTAACTTATGACATACTCACCACCCTCATCTAGTGTGGATTTCTGCTAGGGGGTATAGAGCAGCTGTGGGAATCAAAGAGAAGGAGCATGTTATTATTATTCCGATATAAATACACAGTTCCTATAACACCTACTATGATATGTTACAGATATGTTGAGACCTCTAAACTCTCGTTCATTCCATTTGGTTTTAACGCATTCATCTTAAAAATCCAAAAGGTCTCTCTTTCACATAGTTTTTTGTATCTCTCCCCTCGATGGAGGCTTTTGGGGATCATTTCAAGGCCCATTATTCTGAGTGATTCAACTGAACTATTATGGCACTCTTTAAAGTGCCGGGGGACCGTGTGTTTTTCAAGTCCTTCCAGGATTTTGCGCTTATGCTCACCTAGTCTTTGTCTCATAGGTCGAGTAGTTCGCCCAACATACGTTTTGGGGCAATCACAGGTTAGTGCATAAACAACATGGTCGCTTCCACATGTGATAAACTCCTTAATCTTGCATATACCTCGATTGCCATCCATTATCTCCAGTGCTCTATGTTGGATAAAATGACAGCAACCACACCTTTTCACATGACACCTGTAGTTGCCCACAACTGTTGGGAACATGCTTCGGGGTTTCTCCTTAATCTTTCTGATATGCTGGGCGCAATGGTGTTCTTGACTGATCTAGCCTTTTTGAATATCACCCCTGGTTGGTCTGGGATAATATCTTTCAATATGGAGTCTTGTTTCAAAATAGGCCAGTTTTGTGTAATGATTTTCTTAACCTTCCTATGTGCCTCTGAGAAGGGTGTGATAAATGATACATCAGAGTGAGATTTAGCCTCCGAATTGTCTCCCTTACGTCCAGATGGTCTAGTTCTGAACTCCTCTAAGGTGGCTTGTATATGATCAGCTGTGTATCCTTTTTCTAGAAATTTCGCTCTTAGGACCTCCCCTTGTTCACAATAATCTGCATCTGAGGTGCAATTGCGCCTCAGTCTGCAGAATTGGCTTCTGGGGATGTTTTGAACCCACTTAGAGTTATGGCAGCTTTTGGCGTGCAGATATGAATTACCGGCCGTGGGTTTAAAATGAGTTTTTGAACAGATGTTCCCCCTCTCATCTGAAAACAGTTCTAAATCTAAAAATACTATACTTTTGTCAGAACACACATGAGTAAAAGAGAGCCCAAAGTCATTATTATTGCACCAAACAGTGAATTTCTCAAACGTATCCATATCTCCATCCCAGATTATTAAAATGTCATCTATAAATCTTGTATAGAATACGATATTTTTTGCGAATGGGTTATTAGTCCAAATCTGCTGCTTCTCCCAATAAGACATATAGAGGTTAGCGAAAGAGGGGGCGAACCCTGCCCCCATCGAAGTCCCACATATCTGCAAATATATCTGATCCATGAAGCTGAAATAATTGTGCGACAGAGCAAACTGTAATAGATCCAGGATAAACTGTCCCTGACTGAAGGACAATGTACCATTTTCAATGAGGAAATATTGGGTGGCATCCAACCCCCTATCGTGCGGGATACTTGTGTAGAGAGATGCCACATCCAGTGAAGCCCATAGATATCCTCTATTCCACTGATAATTTTGTAACATTTCCATTACATGTGACGAATCTCGCGTATAAGCTTGCGTCTGTAACACTATTGGTTGGAGGAAATAATCCACATAGGAGGAGATGTTGGCCACTAAACCCTCCATCCCGGCTACAATAGGCCTCCCTGGGGGATTGGAGGCATTCTTATGTACTTTAGGGATGTGATAAAAGTACGGAATGGATGGATAAGTTGGGATCAGAAACTTTTTCTCGGATTCGTTCACTATTCCATTACAAAAAGCTTTGTTGACCAGCTGTCTCAGTTCTTCTATATACATCAAGGTGGGGTCGTTGGGAAGTAGTTGATATGTAGATGGATCGGTCAGCAATCTAAGGCCCTCGTCTCGATATTTACTGTAATTCATTAAAACTATCCCACCTCCCTTATCAGCTTGTCTGATCACGATTTGTTTATCTTCCGTGAATTGTTTGAGAGCGTCCTTCTCACTTGGATTTAAATTATGATAATTTTTATTATTATTAGACTCTTCCTTACAAACCTTTTTAAATTGGTCCATCACCACCTGATAATATGTGGTCAGATGTTGGCCCTTGGAGTGTGTAGGATTAAAAATCGACTTAGGTTTAAAGTTGGTATGTTGTATATTGGCATCAGGTACATATTTTAACCAGTCAGGTTCGTCCTCCACTGATATAGTGGATGAGTCAAAACTGGTGGATTGTGTAGTCACTTCGCTGTCAGACACTAAGGGCGATGTAGTCTGTATATTTATTTTATCATTGAGGTCTTTTTTTGTCGCAAAAAATCTTTTGATCGTCAATGTTCTAATGAACCTATGTAGGTCCTTAAATAACTGGAACTCGTTGGGTCTGGCTGTTGGAGCAAAATTGAGCCCTTTATGAAGTAGTGATATCTCACTGGTTTTAAGGTTATGGGTAGATAGATTAAATATCTTTACTGTAGAGCGCTCACTATTGAGTCTCTTGAGCTTCTCCTTTCTTTTTTGGATGGTTCGCCCTCCTCTATTCCCTCGTCTGCGTCTTCTAACCCTCTTTTCCTCAGGGTTCCCTGGGTCAGGGAGGGCATGGTCACTAAAAAACAATCCTGTCCTGGGTCTCTAACCCCCCCTTCCTCAGAACTTGTCGTTCACAATAAGGATGCTATGGTGGGACTATTCCCCTCAGGCCTATGGGCCTGAGTTTCCTCTATTCGTTGTGTGGACCCTTTTGAGATTCTTAGAGGTTCAGAGGGGGTGGCGGACGGTTTGTGTCTGTAGCCCTCCGAGTATTTGGGGATGGCTCCTTCTTTCTCTCTTCTCACTCTCTCTCTATATCTATCTAAATAACCAGACACGGTAAAGTTGTCCCTCCTTGGACTGTTCCGACTGTAGGTTTTTTTCGGATAGATGCTGCTGGCGGGGGGTTCCCATGTTCCTGATTCTAGTACCAGTGTCAAAAGATTTTTGGGGTTATCGCTTTTGTCAATAACCTGGCCCAAATTTCTCCCTCTATTTTGTTTCTCATTGTAGTTGAATGGGGGATCAAATTTATATGGGCGTTTGCGTGGTTTATAATGAGTCTTTTGCCAAGCATTGTGGGTTCCCCTGGGGGGTTGTTCCAGTTTGGACCTATAAATCCTATCAATTTTTTTATTATAAAAAGGGTTGTGGGGATGTGTATTGATTTTAGGGTGAGGTTCCTGATGATTTGTAAAGGTGGTTCGTCTTTTTATATCTTATGTGTTGTAATAGTTCAGTGTATAGCACTAGCACAAAGTATGAATGACCCCTTAGGCGTCAGGACTTTGCAACCCTCATTTGGGGCACAGATTGTTAAATCAGACGTTACGAACAAGCACCCTCAGTAAGAACTGACTTAAAAACACTCAGTCAGTTTTGCAGAACCATTTATGGTCTATGATGATCTCAAGACCAGAGATGCTTAAAGGAGCATTATAGTGAAAAAAGTAGGCAGTTAAAATATGAGAGATCCAACAGGTTTTGGACTAGGGCATCTGCTCATGGGAGATTCTCAGGGTTTTCTTTGTTTTCAAAAGCATTCCCCCGAATGGCAGTTTAACTGTGAAAATGATAAGATACCATCCAGCCTTCCTACTCACTTGCACACTATTTTGGTGGTCACTCATGATCCAATCTTTTTTATCCAATTTTACCAAATCTATGTAGAATAAGGGTAAATTGAGTTAATATATTAAATGGATAATTTAGACAGTCCCTCATATTACATAGAAATGGTAAGGTTGGCTAAAAAAGATTGGATCGTTAGTGGCCACCATTAGACTTAGCAACTGCCATCCAGGAAATACTTTTGAAAACAAAGAAAACCCTGAGAATCCCCGATACGGAGATGGACTAGTCCAAAACCTGTCGGTTCTGTCAGATTTTAACTGCTTACATTTTTTGCTGGAGTGCTCCTTTAAGCAAATAAAGCCTGTTGAACTGCAAGAAACCACGAATTAGTCGAACACTAATTTCTACCTAAAACGTTTCATAGAAATGTGCAGAATTCCTTCAGGTTTCTAAGCAACCAACCAGGATTTATATTTTCATTACATGACTGAAGTGAACCAAATGTAAAACATGCCATCCAACTCTGTGGCAAAGAGGTCACAGCTATGGAGCAGGGATGTCTCACAACTCTTTGGTGAAATCACATCCAAGCGTCTTTTCCAAGTTGTAGCACTAATTTGGGAGCAAAATCTCTGTATTCTTTTTAAACAGGTTTATTACATGCCTGAGGTAGGAACAACTTGCCAGGTACATGGTTTGGCTGAAAAAAAAGGAGATTGGTTCATTGAGGCAGAACTTTTCTAGCAGCTTTAAAGAGTGTGTGTATTTTAAATGTTTTTATCCCTTTCCACTATACATTGAACTATGTCTGACATTGGCTTTCTCTGCCATGACACGGTCCGATAAAGGAAAACTGGCTGCCGCAAGATGGGGCTGTTGCAAATAATATCTGGTACAGATCTGTCCTCTTCAGCTCAAAGTGTGGGACTAAAGGTGCATGGTACAAATTTTTCATTTTTTTTTTCTCGACTAGATAATTTCGTTTCGATAATTGTTCATTTTTCTTTTATTTCTTTTCTTTTTGATTTTCATTCGATTCCATCATTTTGGTCGAATAAAAGGGACAATCAAATGTTTTTATTGCACCTAATGGTGCCCATACAT
This sequence comes from Hyperolius riggenbachi, assembly GCF_040937935.1. Classification (NCBI taxonomy): domain Eukaryota; kingdom Metazoa; phylum Chordata; class Amphibia; order Anura; family Hyperoliidae; genus Hyperolius; species Hyperolius riggenbachi. The sequence continues at coordinate 455,098,959 of NC_090647.1, read as the reverse complement.
GGTACAATTTTTTCATTTTTTTTCGACAGTAGATAATTTTGCTCAGTTATTCCGTTAGATCGAATATAAACATTTTTCAAACATGAAAATCCAATCAGACATTCCGATCAAAATTTTGTTGAAAAAATACGGATAACCGATTCGGAGTCGACCCGCTCTGTACCCCCTTGGAATTCATAAATACTCAGTAGTTTTGGCCCAATCAGAGAATGGTTCACCATGGAAATCGGAATACCATGGAAATTTTAGACCAATTACAAGACTCGGATTCTACCGAGTTTTACACAGTCATGTGATCGACCTCAAATTTCTGTGGTACTCCAATTTTTGCAGTAAACCTCTCCATCCTCTTAGTGGTCTAATACTACCGAGTATTTACCAAAGTACAGTCTTGTGATTCGCTTAGAATCAGACATTTTATGCCAATCACAAGACACAGAAATACTTGGTAGCATCCGAAAATGCGGTAGTGTATCAAGGATGTTATCATAATATAGCAAATTCTGTGAAAACTATTTTTTAAAGAAAATTACATAACTCTATTAACAAAAATGGCCAAAAATACCCCTTTCCATGGAAATCGGTAATCAGAATTGGAAATTGCGATTTCTGCGCATTTGCAGAAATCAGCATTTCTGACCAGCACTATTCCGGACCACTCCCCCTTCAATTGGACACGGTGGGAGGCTGATTGAGGGGCAGATTTGACCACACCTCCTCTTGTAGAGTATTGTGGAAGTCCTAATCTCTACATGCCATGATGCACTGAGATAGGTCATGGCGGGATTGATAAGGTAGTATCCCGCCTGCAAAAGGGAAAGGAAGCAAGGAAAGAGCCCTGCCCATAGTTGGTAATATGTGATTTAACATGCTCTTGTTTATAAATCCATACTTGCTTTTGATGTTCAGTGGGTGGAGAAGCAGACATCACAGACAAATAAATACATTACAGAAAACCTATGCGATTTAAATTGAATACATATGTGTTTGAAGTAAAAGGACATTTTTCAGAAGTTATGGAAATGAGTAAGAAGGGAATGACAAGAAGCTAATCTTAATATCAAGGGGCTAAAAAACAAAACAAAACAAAAAAAACAATTCACGAATAAGATTTTTGAGCTGGAAAACTAGAATGTGCGTCACAACAATCACTGTTTCTTCCCTGGAAGGCAAAGGCCTGGATTTCCTTTTGTCTGCCTCCAAGCCTGTAGACTTTGACCATTTTATCAGCAAGCCTGCAGTTCCAAAAATAAAAAGGAGACAACAATGCTGTTATGCCTTTGTTATGTTTTAAGGTGCTGTCCCGTCTTTTCTCCTACAGATTCCCTTTCCTTTTTTCCATCTCAGCATATGTGGAACTTATTTTTAGATTGGTGTTTTAAAATCTTTTTCAAGGGAATCTACACAGGCTGGTGTCTTCTATTGTCAAGAAATAAAAGAGGAAGAAACACAACAGAAAGAACTACTGTATATAAGAAGAGGAGTTTTCTAACTCAAAAGGATATCTTCAGTTATGCAGACAGCTGCATGGTCTGCATGTGCTCAGTAAAGAAAATTTGATTGGACTCCCAGCCTCCTAAGGCCTGCATGTGGCCAGGACAGCGTTCACTTTCCAGAGGACAGGAATAGGATTAGGAACTGGGAGGTGGTGTCTAAGCAGTAATGACTTACAAGGGGTAATGGAGGTCACATCAATACAGCAATGGATGATCATATGAAGTAATATGCGTGGATCTGGCTTCTCACAGCCCAATGTCTTTAAAGGGATACCAAGTTGAAAATAAATTGATGAGATAAATATTTGTATCTGTCCTACTCCTGAAAATTACTTTTTGAGAGATCCCACGGTTCTATTTTATGTTTAAATCTACTTTATAAGTTTTGAATTGTCTTTGCTAAATGACACAGTTTTTGAAGTACACCAGAGCTAAACTCTATGAACTATTGACTGGTTTTGTCTCTTCCCTGCTTTTGGAAGCCGTTGTCTGCCAGGAAAGAGTTATTTGGCTGTAATACCTTATCAGTGAGGGTTACGCTATAGTCTAAGTCCAGACTGAAGAGAAACTGTCACTTGCATAACTGAATGTTAACTCTTTTAAGCAGAGAAAGAAAAGAAAAGGAACACAGCCTAGTTATTTGTATGCTTGGCACTGTGCATACACATGTTTATCTCTTCAGCTTCTTTTCACCTCTGCATTCCTTAACCTAGTGGGGACCGCCGCAGTTTGAATCAACATCCGGCAGGTGGTGGTACCGTTCTGACCGGACGTTGATTCAACATCCGCGCTAAAGCACCGCTCCCGACGCGATTAAGCTGTCATATGACAGCTGACATCTCCCCTCAGTGATCAGCAGCCATTGCGTATGGCTGCTGATCACGTGATCACTACGATCACCGTCGGGTCGTAGTGATCACTCTGACAGCGGCAGCGGCTGGGGGGAAAAGAAGAGGATCCACTCACCTCCCTGCCGTTCTAGTGACGATCGGCGCCCCCCTCTGCTCTGGCCGGCATCTCTGCTCCGTCTGACGTCAGCGCCGGGTCCCGGCTGCCAGCTACAGGGGGGGCACTTGCCACCATGTGGGGGGGCACTGCCCAGCCAGCCACAGAGGGGATCTGGCCGCCCGCACCCCCCTCCACCGCAAAATGCCCTGGTCCTTAAGGGGGGGTTAGGCAGCCGGTCCCGAAGTGGTTAAGATTAAGGAGCTAACAGTACAGTACAATATATTGCTGACAAAAACTGGCAATTTGTTTACCACCCTACCCTTAATTACTCCTAACAATAAATACTATTCCTCCTCCACGTCCTCTCTTTCCTGCTCTAAAGACATAATAGTAATAATAATAATAATAATAATTATTGTCCTAGCAGACCCACAGCATAACTCTCTCTATCATATTCTAGTCTTCTGCATGTACTGTCAAATTCCCATTATATCCCCCCACCCCTTCCAATACCCACAGTGCCTATCGCAGTTGGCTGATGGTGTAATGGTTAAGGGCTCTGCCTCTGACACAGGAGACCAGGGTTCGAATCTCGGCTCTGCCTGTTCAGTAAGCCAGCACTAATTCAGTAGGAGACCTTTGGCAAGTCTCCCTTACACTGCTACTGCCAATAGAGCGCGCCCTAGTGGCTGCTGCTCTGCTCTGGCGCTTTGAGTCCGCAAGGAGAAAAGCGCAATATAAATGTTATTTGTCTTGTCTTGTCTTATCGTTATCCTCTCATCAAGCAGAAGCCCCTAAATGGTCACTTAATAAACAATGCAAGTAAAAAAACTGAGCCACTAAAGTCTGCAGTTTAGTAGTTTTGATGTTGTTGTTTTTGGCACTCCCTTTCAAATGAATGGAGAGCCTGGGGCCTGTGAAAGACTGGAACCACTTGATTCAGCAAGGATGGTTACATCTGTGCAGGAACTGATCATGTGGAGTCATGTCTATGTAGCCATGGCTCATGGCAAGCATTTGAAGTTATTTACCATATTTTTGATCCATAAGATTGCCCCCCCACCCCACTTGAAATATTAAGAACATTTCTGTGCATCTTATGTACCAAATCTACAGCAGAGCTGGCGTCAGGGCTCCCCCCAAGCTTTTTCCATGCCCGCCAAGTAAGTAATTATAATACTAAAATTTGTATTGTGCTTTTCTCCTGTTGATCTCAAAACACTTGCGAACTGAAGCCGTTAGGAGCACACTCAGTAGGCCACCCTGCAGTGTTAGAGAGTCTTGTCCAAGGACTCCTTACTAAATAAGTGCTGGCTTACTGAACAGGAAAAGCCTAGCCAGAAGTGGAGCTCTTAAAGAGGAACTCCTGTAAAAATAATTTAATAAAAAAAGTGCTTAATATTTACAATAATTATATATAAAATATTTAGTTAGTGTTTTCCCATTGTAAAACCTTTCCTCTCCCTGATTTACACTCTGACATTTATCACATGGTGACATTTTTACTGCTGGCAGGTGATGTCACAGGAAGTAGCTGCTTCTTGCTTTTTTAGCAGTTGGAAACAGCTGTAAACAGCTATTTCCCACAAACAGGAAACTGCCAGGGCCATGGTCCTCACAGTTTGCCATGGGAGGGGTTTTACCACATTAGCCATACAGAGCCCCCAGATGATCCATTTATGAAAAGTAATAGATTTCTCACGTAAAAGGGGGTATCAGCTCCTGATTGGGATGAAGTTCAATTCTTGGTCACGGTTTCTCTTTAACAAGTACACAACCTAGCCAACACCATTAATAGTCTTGGTGGCAGTGGAGAGGAGCATATGCTGGCACCCATTCCATGACACAGCGGTGGCATGTGCGTACTAAAGCACATGCTGCTAGATCAGGAAATAGTCTGCAGGGCATGCAGTGGGATAACTATTTACTTGATGGGGGCAGAAGACAGCTTGGGGATCAGACCTGATGCCTGCCCTGAAGGAAACTGCTGGAGACCTGGAAGGAGACCTGGCGCTGGTCCTAACACTGCCGCAGATGCCCCTGCACCCTGAAGATGTACCTGGTTAAAAATATATTTTTTCTGTTTTTCCCCCTCAAAAGCTAGGTGCGTCTTATGGGGTGAAAAATATGGATGTGAAATCTATGTAGGAAGGGCTCAGGAAGAGAAATGGAGCTGTAGTGTATGCAGAAATGGTGGCTATGGGGCGGAAATTCCCACCTTGCAGCTCTAGAGTCCAACATTCTATACTCAGCCAGGATCTGCATTGAGCTTGTATGTTCTTCACATGCATGTATAGTTTTCTGTTGGGTGCTCTAGTATCCTTTCACATCCCTAAACATACTTATAGACTAACTGGCTTCTAGTCCTAAACTGTGGTAAAAACATTAAAGCATGACTATGATAGAGACTTAAAGAAGAACTCCAGTGAAAATTATGTAATTAAAAGGGCATAATTTTTACAATAAATATGTATAAATGATTTAGTCAGTGTTTGCTTATTGTAAAATCTTTCCTCTCCCTCATTTACATTCAGACATTTACATACATTTACATTCAGACATTTATCACATGGTGACATTTTTACTACTGGCAGGTGATGTCACTGGAAGGAGACGCTGCTTGCTTTTTTGGCAGTTGGAAACAGCTGTTATTTCCCACAATGCAACATGGCTCCCACAGTGTGATGTCAGGACCTCAGAGCTGGGAGGTGCTGACCTCACGCTGTGGGAGGGGTTTCACGCCACAATGAACCATACGGAGCCCCCTGATGATCCATTTGTGAAAAGGTAAAGATTTCTCATGGGAAAGGGAGTATCAGCTACTAATTGGGATGAAGTTCAGTTCTTGGTTACGGTTTCTCTTTAAGACTGTGAGCCCCAATGAGGGACTTTAAGTGGAATGACTCTCAATGTTTTCTGTAAATCACTGTGGAAAAAACTGTTCTCTATAATAAATACATAATAACAAGAAATGAATCCACGTTAAACCCGTTTAAAAGCTGGCAACCTAATGTAACACACAATATTTAAGAAAAATAAATGCCTCCAGGAAAACATAAATGCATGAAATAGTAAAAATTACATCAAAATTGGAGTCACATAATAATCCATGCAATAAGCAATGCAAGGGAAATAATAAAAACAAAGATGTTGTCATACACAGACTTATGAATGCAGAAATGGATATAAATATTTATATGAAAAGTTAAAGACATCACAAACTGCTTCAGGAATCAACAGGGGCTTTGCCCCCCCAAAGTTTTAAATGTTTTAGAGCATTCGTCCAACCACTCTTACAATGTTTAAAGTAGGGCTGCACGATTTTGCGGTTTTAAACCGAAACCGCGATTCACGTGCAGACGATTTCAGGATCGTCAGTAGCTTCGGTGTACAGAGGGTACAGCTCCGCCTACCGCCGCCATCATACCATGTCAATCTAGTGATTGGTAGCCCTATGTGCTGCTCTGGACTGGACTCGTCCTCCCCCTGCTGCCCGGCTCATTATCAATCATAAATATTCACTGCTAGTCGCCGCTTCTGCCAATCAGTGGCTCGAATGGATCCGCCCCCCGCTGCCCAGCTCAAGCACTCGTGACTCTGCAATACGCCGTACGCACATTGTGTTAACTGCCCCCAGCCCAGCCAGAGCGTCCTCACAGAAGGCTCGAGTGGATCAGTGACTGGTTTTGGGAGCCACTGATTGGCAGAAGCCGCAACTATCTGGCTATATACACTAAAGGGAGAGGGAAGAATCTGCCTATATACACTAAGAGGGGGGGAGTCTGGCTTTATATACAGCTACCTATACTGGAGGCACCTACCTAAATAACCTATACTGGGGCAACTATACTGGAGGCGCCTACCTGGCTAAACTATACTGGGGGCATTGTGAATTTAGTGCTAAAGCTTTGAAGAAAATGGTGAAAAAATCGAAATCGCAATTTTTGAGAGAAAAATCGCTATTTCAATTTTTTACTAAAATCGTGCAGCCCTAGTTTAAAGGAACAATAAACATATTTTTCATATTTTTAAACATAGTGTGGCTTGTCAGTTGTTTTGCTTCTCCATATTGTTAAAATTACAAGGAAGATCAGGGACATGTGAGGGGACTGAAACTATAATTGCCTGGCTGTTCTGTATAGCAAAGTGAAAATAGATAGTACATGTTTATTTAAAGGAGCACTATCAAACTAAGTGTTCTAAAATGACAATGCACAAATAATGTCTAAGTAGATGTGTAAACATTTTCCTACTTTTCATGTTACATATGTGAGGCAAAAGATGTAATTCATTGTGTGTAGAATTTAGCTACATTTGGAAAGTCTCATTTGCATAGGTGAATCTCTGCAGTCTAACATGCTAAGAACAGTGTAATATTGAAATAGAGTTCACATACTATTACAAATGTTTATGTCACACATAAGATACATTTCCTCTGCTCTCTGCAGACAGCTCTCTACGAGCTTTCTCTCACACACAGGTTTAACAGACGTATTGTGAGGGAATTCCCATCCCCTCATGGTTCACTCAGCGTCAGTTTTGACGACACTGAAGTGTGAAAGAAATTAGATAACAGTAAACAAAAAGATAAGCATTCAAATGTATACACCAGTACTTAGCAGCACTTTCCAAAGTATTCCTATCTCAATTGAAAAACACATGTTAATCGTTAGTGTTCCTTTAAATAAGTATGAAATAAACATGGGGTACACAATACAGACAATGGTATACACCAATAAACAAAGTCCAAATTGGTGACAAAATACATAATTCATACAAAATACACAATTGGTAATTACAGTGACAAAAGTAACATTATGAATAAAATGTGTAATGAATTCCAAGACACAGAAGGAGGCGAGAGCCCTGCCCTTGCGAGCTTACAATCTAAAGGAATAGGGGGAAACAAGAGGTGGGGTAGTATACAAAAACATACCTAGAGGCAGTGTGTTTTAGGATATCTAGTAAGAGTGCGACTTATGACAAAGGACAAAGGGGAAGTGGCCTAAGGTAAAGCGTATGCTTGTTGGAAAAAGTGAGTTTTGAGAGAGCATTTAAAGATATCAAAGGTTGGAAAGTGACGGATATGTTGTAGAAGGGTATTCCAGAGGAGGGGTGAATCACATGCAAAATCTTGAAAAAAGTGTGGGATTCTTCTAAATACTCCAACTATCACTCCTTTCAAGTCAAGAGCACAGCCCCCTTCCCGGACCACATGCCTTTCAACATAGGATGGCAACGCCTCGCCCAACTTTCAAAGCACCCTGGAACTTGCATACAAAACCACCATGCACCCTAAGCAGAAAGTGAGGATAATAGTGTGGTAGGACTTATGATGGAAACCGGAGGACATCTTAATGAGGACTGAGGAGACACCAGACATCCACCCTTTCCCAGGGAAATGATCATTCTTACAAAACATATAAAGCTTAAAGAGTAACTGTCAGGCTGCAAAAGCTAATTTAAATCTCTATTCTCCTGTGTTAAACAGTTTAGAAGGAAGCCAAAAAGGTAATACTGAAGTTAAAAATCTCTCTTACTTTTGATGTGTGCTTAACAGCAAGGCTGTTATTCCCAAGCTCTTAAAAGGACGAGAGGCCGCATAACATACTGCAAAGCATTCTGGGGCTGCTTCTCCCCACCTTGGGTCCTCCTCTCGGCTGCTAGTGAGAAGTTACAGGCTCATGTTACAGCAGCTTGTAATGCAGTCCAGCTCACAGCACTGAAAAATCACAGGGCAGAGTATACTGCATGAGTCCGCTATTGTTCCTAGCCACATGGCTAATTAATATTCACTGCACAGTAGTGTTGTCCATTAGGATCTTTTTTCTGAGTCGAATCATCAGGAAGCAGGGAGGACATGACGACACAATTGGCTTCATAGGAGACAGACAAACATGGAACCTGCCATGAGCTGTCAGGAGCATCATTCTCTGCAAATACTATATAAAAATTCTGTGAAATCCAAACGTGGACAGTGAAATGCATATGTAATGTAAGTACAGCCAATCTTTAGCTACTGATATATGTGTTTTTTTTCTCTGATACCTTATACCTAACAGCTCCTCTTTAAATAAAATAATCACACAAGTCATTTTTTGTCCAAATCCTTATTATCTTTGAGGCTACTCACTACGTCTGCATGGCCGTCTAAAAATATTTTATGAATTAAGTTTTATTCAGTAAAACTCCAATTTAAAAGGAGCCCGAGGTGAGAGACATATAGAGGCTGCCATATTTATCTCCTTTTAAACAAAACCAGTTGCCTGGCAGTACTGATGATATTTCAGGTCAGTAGGGTCTGAATCACAAGCTTGAAACAAGCATGTGGCTAATCTTGTCAGATTTTTGTCAGAAACATCTGATCATGCATGAACGTATTAGCAGGATGGGTAGGCAATCTGCATTGTTTAAAATGAAATAAATATGGCAGCTTCTAAATCCCTCTCACTTCAGGTTTTCTTTAATGCTGAAAATACCATTCTGTGGGTTAGCAGGACAAACGTTTAAAAACACACGATTGGTTCACACAATGGCCAGGGGCCCCGGACCTCTCTCACTGGCCGGGGCCCCAAGGCCAACACGTGATACCTGGAGGGGAGTGCAGGTGGGCCTGGACCTCTCACACCCAGGCTCTGGACCTCTCACATCCAGAAAACCCACCAACACTGCCTCCATACTGAATGCTAAATTCAACACACACAAGCAATAGAACACAGCAGTACATGCATCCAGCTACATTTAAAAGTGGTCAGCAGGTGCTCGTCAGCCAATCAGGATGCACTGTCATACACCCTTTACCTGCCATACCACATCTAGCAGCCATTAGCATTCAGGTGGGAGGCTTCAGTTGGACGCCATCGCAAGATTGCGTCGCTAGCAGGACCGCCCCGTGCAGGCATCCCTCCCACAGGGGTCCCTCCCTAACCGCTCACCTGTCCGCCATGTCCTAGAGCTGAAAGAAAACGTTTAAAAACACACGATTGGTTCACACGATGGCCAGGGGCCCCGGACCTCTCTCACTGGCCGGGGCCCCAAGGCCAACACGTGATACCTGGAGGGGAGTGCAGGTGGGCCTGGACCTCTCACACCCAGGCTCTGAACCTCTCACATCCAGAAAACCTACCAACACTGCCTCCATACTGAATGCTAAATTCAACACACACAAGCAATAGAACACAGCAGTACATGCATCCAGCTACATTTAAAAGTGGTCAGCAGGTGCTCGTCAGCCAATCAGGATGCACTGTCATACACCCTTAACCTGCCATACCACATCTAGCAGCCATTAGCATTCAGGTGGGAGGCTTCCTTCGGATGCGTCGCTAGCAGGACCGCCCCGTGCAGGCATCCCTCCCACAGGGGTCCCTCCCTAACCGCTCACCTGTCCACCATGTCCTAGAGCTGAAAGAAAGGTTAGCAGGACAGCCAGGCAATGTGCATTGTTTAAAAAGGAAATAAATATGCCAACCTCCATATGCCTTTGACCTCAGGTTTCCTTAAAATGATGTCACCTTAGAGTTCACCCTGGAATTCCCAGAGTCAGATAATGTTTAAAACGGGTTTAGCAATAGCCATGGCAGCCTATGGTATTTTTTCATTTTCACAGTGCTTAAAAAATGTTTTAAACAGATAAAAAAAAATATCTCCAAGGTGAAAATTAAGGAGAAAAAGTAAATTAAATGAAGGCCATAGGGCCCAATCTAATTCACTTTTTCTCCTGCGTTTTCTTCTAGAGATAATCTTCTGTTTAAAGGAGTTATCAGGCAAAAAAAAAATGAGTTTCACTTACCTGGGGCTTCTACCAGCCCCATGCAGCCATCCTGTGCCCTCGCAGTCACTCACTGCTGCTCTGGTCCCCCTCCATCAGCTAGTTAAGTTTCTGCTGACCTTGGGGTCGGCGGGTTGCATTGCGTACATTTTTACGCATTCCCGCTGGTGTATGAACATGAACACATACGCTTTACGCATTAGTGCTCAATGCGTACATTTTTACGCATTAGCCACTAACACATATGTGTTCATGTTCCTGCACTAGCGGGAATGCGTACAAATGTACGTAATGCGGCCCGCCGACCCCAAGGTCAGCAGAAACTTAACTAGCTGATGGAGGGGGACCAGAGGAGCAGTGAGTGACTACGAGGGCACAGGATGGCTGCATGGGGCTGGTAGAAGCCCCAGGTAAGTGAAACTCATTTTTTTTTTGCCTGATAACTCCTGTAAAGAGACTCTGAAGCGAGAATAAATCTCGCTTCAGAGCTCATAGTTAGCAGGGGCACGTGTGCCCCTGCTAAACCGCCGCAATAGCGCCGCTAAACGGGGGTCCCTTGACCCCCAAACCCCCCACTGCGACACTTGGTCTTGCTTGTTGTTAGCTAGAAAGGCATTTTATTTATAAGATGTGAAAATATCACCTAGGAGAAAAGTGGACAGTCACATTTTCCGTGGAGACAGGTGAGAACCCTTTCTCATTAAAAATAAATACAGTAAATAAATGTTTTTTTTTATAAATTGAACAAAAATATGTCACAATTAAATTGGCAACGTTTGCTTTAATTTCACTTGGACAAATGTTACTGTCCATCTGTACTGTAGGTTTCAGCCATTTTACCTCGTTTGCTGCTGTTGACTTTTAAAATAGAAACATTGTTAGCCAGTATAAATTACAAATGCTATTCCTATTTAGTACTTAATCCCATGACACTAAATGACATTCCCAATTAAATAAAATGCTCCTTCAGTTACATAAATTATTGTAATTCATTTTAATTACTCTCATGTCCCTTGGTTTTCTTTGAAAGATTGTGGAAATATGTTTCCATTACTGCAATCCGATTTAGGCCCAACCTCAAACGTAGAGCCTACTGCATTTTGTGCTGTGTTTGCATCTGAGGTCAAGTCAATAAGAGCACAAGAAAATCTCCTACAAAACATTGTGCTATATAGTTTTGTTTTTTGAATCACACAAAATGTTTTGGAGTAAATAGGAGGAATTCTGATTGTGATTTGCAGTGGATTACAGTGTTAAGGGGACTGATAAAGTGATAAATTTATATACACATTCTTTTGGAACCCGCCCATTTAGTTGTCCTTGAAACTCACAATGAGGTATAAGCCTTTCCAATTCCCAACTGATTGTTTATGAAACTATTAATTCCTCACTGCAGAAAGTCTGTCAAATGCCTGTTGAGGTACCCAATACATTATTCAACATCTTAATTAGATTAGTTCGATGGAAAAAAAATAAACCTAACTTTTTTCTTTTTCTTAAGGAAAGGCTTCTTAGTTGATATTTGAACATTTTATTAACTGAACATTGAAGTCTGTTCCCTTTATAGTATATTTTATATATTTATATATAAGAAATAGTGTTACACAGTTGACTGCTTCATAGCTTTGTATTGCATTAGGCAGGGCACAGATAGCAGATAAGCAGAACTGTGATTGATATTACTACCAGTAGATCCAATTCCTGCAAAGAGTGGCACTTTGTTTCAAGCAGGGAAATATCAACTATTTACTTGTGGCAATTGTGTGCACTTACCTGCTCAGTGCTCACTTGTAGTCTGAGAACTGCCTAAAAAACAGCTTATGGACTCATAAAGACCTCTTCAACTAACATACAGTATTTTGAATGACAAAAATATTTTGAAAATATATGGCGGATGAGCTTTTTGTCCCTAGGCCTTCACAAAGGACTAGAGGACATGATCTGCGCATGGAGGAAAAATGTTTTAGACATTTATTTGGAAAAGGGTTCTTTACAGTAACAGTGATTAAGATGTGGAATGCATTGCCACAGGAAGTCGTTATGGCAAATTCTATATCTGCATTTACAGAAGGCTTAGATGCTTTCCTTGAGATGAAATACATCCATGGCTGTAATTACTAGGTAATGCCCAGTGGTGTTGATCCAGGGATTTTATCTGATTGCCATCTGGAGTCGGGAAGGAATTTTTTCCCTTTTGGGGCTAATTGGACCATTCCTTTTAAGGTTTTTTTTTGCCTTCTTCTGGATCAACAGGGATATGTGAGGGAGCAGGCTGGTGTTGAACTTTTTCTGGTTGAACTCGATGGATGTATGTCTTTTTTCAACCCAAATAACTATGTAACTATGTAAATGAAAAGTGTGAAGCCAAGTACACATATGCAATTTTGATTGGCCAATTTAACCACTTCCATGTGGAATCAGAGCTTACCTACACAATGGGCCTGATTCACAAAGCGGTGATAACTCAGTTATCATGCCTAAAAGACTTTAGGCATGATAACCTTTGCACCGCTGAGTTAGCACCGCTTTGTGCTGGTTTCCGCGCGCAGCGCCCATAGGGTTTAATGGGTGCATTGCGCGCACTGCACCGTGCGCCGCACGATTGCGCTTTTTCGCACGAGCTTCATTTTATCACGCCTAAACTGAGTTTAGGTGTGATAAAGGGCTTTTCACAGGCGTGCGAACACTTTGCACCGCTTTGTGAATCAGGCCCAATATGTTCATAAGATGCAAAATCTGATGACCATTATACTGCATAAAAGTGGTAAAATTTGCCAATCGAAATTGGATGTGTGTTTGCACATTAATGCTAGGTACAGACTTTAGACTATAGTCATTCCTAAGTTACAGTGCTTAACAATTGTTCGGCCGACAATGGGGTAAAGATTTTTAAAATTTTACTGAATGATCATTAAAAACAGCGATGAATGAATGATATCGGCAAGAGGAAAATATCCACTTGCCGTGATTTCACTACTTCCATAGCACTGTATTACGTCGCAATAGTCTTTAAGTCTCCATAGGCTTACATTGCCCTGGTGATGAGCTGCGGCCAGTGGTGCTCAGCAGAGCTCGAATATTCGAGTAGCTCGAATATTCGAGCTCTTTTTCAGCTATTCGAGCTCGGTATTCGAGCTCCGAATAGCTGGAGCTATTCGAATGGGCTATTCGAGTGAACTCGAATAGCCCATTCACTATTCGCGCTATTCGAGCTAACAGCGCTATTCGAGCTCGATTACCGAGCTCGAATAGCGTCATAGCCCAGATTGATGTCCTTAGAGCCAATCAGAGGGCTCCCAGGCCCTCTGACGGCAGCCAATCACAGAGGGGGACCCCGGCCAGCCCCTACCCTATAAATAGCGGCCGCCATGTTCCGTAAGCTGGAGCTATTCGAATGGGCTATTCGAGTGAACTCGAATAGCCCATTCACTATTCGCGCTATTCGAGCTAACAGCGCTATTCGAGCTCGAATACCGAGCTCGAATAGCGTCATAGCCCAGATTGATGTCCTTAGAGCCAATCAGAGGGCTCCCAGGCCCTCTGACGGCAGCCAATCACAGAGGGGGACCCTGGCCAGCCCCTACCCTATAAATAGCGGCCGCCATGTTCCGTTTCTCCGTCCTTGCCTGACTTTGCACAGAGAGAGATCTGCTCCTTTGTGCGTTGGCTTAGCAAGAGCTTTATTGTGGTCATTTACCTAGCGTTTTTGCTCACATACACCTCCTATATACACCTATATTGTTGTTAGTTAGATAGACATTGTATTTTAGTTAGTAGTTTTTGTGTTACATAGAGAGAGACAGCTGCTGCAGGCTTACAGCTTTAGGCCTCAGGGCCTGCCTGTGTGGGCAGCTGTTCTCTCCTGTCCTCTGTTTATTTCTCATCTATACCAGTATTTCTGCTGTCCTTTACTACTGATTGATTGTATTTTGTATTGTAGTTATATACTGTAACTGTACTAGGACACTCACTGTCACTGTTCATAGGCTAGCTCCTGCGTGTGCGTGCACTCACTGTCTGTGTACTGTACACACACTCTATTTCCTTCTGAATAGTTATATACTGTAACTGTACTAGGACACTCACTGTCACTGTTCATAGGCTACTAGCTCCTGCGTGTGCGTGCACTCACTGTCTGTGTACTGTAGTGTACACACACTCTATTTCCTTCTGAATAGTTATATACTGTAACTGTACTAGGACACTCACTGTCACTGTTCATAGGCTACTAGCTCCTGCGTGTGCGTGCACTCACTGTCTGTATACTGTACACACACTCTATTTCCTTCTGAATAGTTATATACTGTAACTGTACTAGGACACTCACTGTCACTGTTCATAGGCTAGCTCCTGCGTGTGCGTGCACTCACTGTCTGTGTACTGTACACACACTCTATTTCCTTCTGATTACTGATTGATTATTGTAATTTCTAGTTGTACTTACTGTTACTACTTACTGTACTAGTAGGGACACTCAGTCACTGTTCATAGGCTAGCTCCTGCGTGTGCGTGCACTCACTCACTGTCCGTGTACACACACTCTATTTCCTTGTGATTATTACTACTGATTATTGTAACTTCTAGTTGTACTTCCTGACTGTTACTACTTACTTACTGTACTAGACACTCACTCAGTCACTGTTCATAGGCTAGCTCCTGCGCGTGTTTGCGCGTGCGTGCACTCACTGTCTGTAGTGTACACACACTCTATTTCCTTGTGATTACTACTGATTATTGTAACTGCTAGTTGTACTTCCTGACTGTTACTACTTACTTACTGTAGTAGGGACACTCACTCAGTCACTGTTCATAGGCTAGCTCCTGCGCGTGTTTGCGCGTGCGTGCACTCAGTGTCTGTAGTGTACACACACTCTATTTCCTTGTGATTATTACTACTGATTATTGTAACTTCTAGTTGTACTTCCTGACTGTTACTACTTACTTACTGTACTAGACACTCACTCAGTCACCTCGCCCACCAACCCACTCCATTAAAGTACCCCACTTATCACCCGCCCTTTTAAAAAACTTTTGTGTTTACGCCCAAAACATCGAAGATGTCTGGAAGTGGCAGCCAGCGCGGTTTGGGCAAGGGGAAGGGCAGCAAGGGAATCAGGAGGAGAGGGAGCAGCATTGTGGCAAGCCGCGGGCGCGGCCGCGCCACCATGCACAGTTCCGCAGCAGCAGCGTCAGTGGCTAACATTCCTCCTATAGCCACTGGCCGTGGACGCCTTGGGCGCCGCCCAGCAGGAGCATCTGCAACTCACGCTGCAGAGACACAGCAGCAGCAGCGTGTAGCACCTGCTCCGATTTTCCTCCAGCCGGGTCGGAAACGTCCCATTGAGGAAACGGATGCAGACACTGTGGTGCAACTGATGACGGAGGATGAGCAGCCCGCCATCAGCTCTGCATCTGAGGCCTCCACCCTCACCACCACCACCACCACCCTTGTTCGCAGCAGCCGCCCAGCAGGGCCTGGGGAGGAGGCCAGTTCACCGTCACAAGTTGGCGACCTGTCACTCAGCAGTATTTTTACCCCAGGCACCATCAGGGTATTGTCTGCTGTTGTTGGCGATTTGGAGGAGGAGATGCTGATGGGCACTTTTGGGGATGAGGGATTGGACAGCAAGACTGTGGCGACAGTCAAGCAGCCCATCCATGCATCAGGAGAGGAGTTTGGGGGGTCATCATCCCAGCAGGACATGTTTCAGGAGGGGGAGGATGATGATGACACGGTGACAGACAGAGACTGGGTGCCACCAGCTCCAGGGGATGTCGTCATCAGCAGCTCTGAGGAGGAGGAGGAGGAGGATGCGCTTGTGGGCCTTGCAAGGAGGCGCATCATTGCAAGCATTGGCAGCAGTAGGCAGGTCCCCCAGCCTGCTGGTGTCTCAGGCTCAGCAGCAGCAGCATCTGCCAGTACCACCACCAGCCGCACCCAAGCCCCCCCCCCCAACCACCACAGGGAGACAGGCAGCAGCGGTTCCATGCCGTAGGGGGTTGTTTTTGTCACCAATCTGGCGCTTTTTCACCATGCCCACTGTGGACAGCAAGTACGCCACTTGCAACCACTGTCAGCGGAAGTTGAGCAGAGGTGCAGACCCCTTAAAGTTCAGCACCAGCTCGCTCATCAACCACCTTGCTGCGAAACATTTCCACCAGCATGAGGAGTTCCAGAGGCTGAAGGCATCTGGTGCTGGCAGTGGCACCACACCCATCACTGCACAGCCTTCAGCAGCAGCAGCAACAGCAGCCACCCGCCCTCCTGCTCCTCCAGCAGCACCAGCAGGAGTGCGGAAACGCACTGCTCCTCCCCCCTCTGCAACTCCTGCCGCCGACACTGAGGCCTGTTCTGGCAGCCAGTCCTCAGTGGCCTCCTCTGCTGTGTCTGCTGATTCCCGTGCCAGCAAAAGGCCACGCCAGAGCCTTTTGAGCGAGTCCTTCCAGGGGGTGGCTAGGGCTCTGCCTCCCAGCAGCCGTCGCGTGCGGCAGCTGAACGGCTTGCTGGCACGGGCCATGTGCTCCCAACTCCTACCGTACACGCTCGTGCAGGAGGGGAGCGACATGCGTGCGCTGCTTGCTTGTGCAGCCCCTGACTGGCAGCTCCCCAGCAGACACTTCTTCGCCCGCAAGGCCATTCCTGCACTGCACCGCTTTGTGATGGCCAATGTGGAGCGAGGGCTGGAGCACGCGGTTGGTGAAAGGGTCCACGTCACCATGGACTCCTGGAGCAGCCGCTTCGGGACAGGCCGCTACCTGTCCTTCACTGTCCACTGGGTCAGCTTGGTGGAAGGGAGTGAGGATGGGAGAGCAGCAGCGGGCACAGCAGCAGCAGCAACACAGTGGGTGGTGCCACCCCGCAGGGTCGGGGGAACTGCAGCAGGTTCCTCCGATCCTCTGCCATCCTCCGGCACACCTGGCCAAACCCCCCGCCTCAGCAGCAGCGTGAAGGCCCGCCACTGCCAAGCGCTGCTGCAGTTGGTCAGCCTTGGGAAGACCAAGCTGACGGCAACCCATGTGTTGGCCAAACTCCAGGAGCAGGAGAGGATTTGGCTGACCCCCAGAGGCCTCAGAGTCGGAGAGGTGGTGGCCGACAATGGGGCCAATCTGGTTGCTGCAATAGACAGGGGAAACCTGACCCACATCCCCTGTCTTGCCCACGTGCTGAACCTGGTGGTGCAGAAGTTCTTGCGCACCTACCAGGGGATGGGCGAACTGCTGGAAACGGCAAGGAACGTTGTGCGTCACTTCCGGCGCTCGGCTGCAGCCTGTGCAAGCCTGGAAGACGTGCAAAAGGAGCTCTAGCTGCCACGCCATCGGCTGATCCTTGACGTTCCGACTCGCTGGAACTCCACCCTGGCGATGTTGGAGCGTCTGGTTGAACAGAAGCACGCTGTCAACCAGTACCTTGCCCTGGCCACTGTTTCCGCCGCTCAGAGAAGGGACAAGACCAGCGACATCCCGTCCATCGTCCCCGATGATGACTGGAGGCACATGCAGCAGGTGTGCTTAGTGCTGGCTCCCTTTCTGCAGGCCACTAACATGGTGAGCAGGGACCATGCTATGGTCTGCGAGTGGGTGCCCCTGGTTTGTCTGCTGAACAGGGCCCTCGATGCTTTGCTGGAACAGGGAGCGGCAGCCTTGGACCAGCAGGAGCGGCAAGCAGCTGCACAGTCCACCTCTGAGGGGGAGGAGGAGGAGGACTTGGTGGAGGTCCCTGACCTTGCTGCTGATGAGGGGGATCAGCACAGCGCAGCTGAGTTGGTGCGGGGGTGGAGAGAGGATGAGGCGGCAGAGGAGGAGGATGAGGACAGCACTGCCGCCGATGTGCCAGCAGACGTGGCCCGCCTCTTCCCAATGGCAGTGCACATGCTGACGTGCCTGCGCAGGGACCCCAGGGTGATCCAGATGAAGCAGAGGGAGGACATCTGGATCAGCATGATGTTGGACCCGTGCCTCAAGGGGAAGTTGAGCCAGTTCCTGCCGCCTGCAGGAGGAGACCCAGCGCAACAAATAAGGAGCTTGCAGCAGGCCCTTGTTGAGCGCTTGGAGGAAGCCTTCCCCCAGCCTTCCACCCCCACTGTCCAGCCAGCACAGAGGCAGCAGCAGGTGCCTGCATCCAGCAGCAAGCGCCCCACAGACCTGCTGTCTCTCAGCCACGAGCTCTACAGGACTGTAGAGGCTCCGGCAGCAGTGACTAGAGAGGAGGTGCATGCAGCAGCATCCTCCTCCGGTCACAGCCAGCGCCTGACCCGCATGGTGGCTGACTACATGGGGTCCTACAGCGGGCTTGACAGCGATGCCCCTGTTGATCCCATGGAGTATTGGGTCAAGCGCCTGGAGATCTGGAGCGAGCTGGCGCAGTACGCCCTGGAAGTGCTGTCCTGCCCCCCTTCCAGCGTGCTGTCTGAGCGCTGCTTCAGTGCAGCTGGTGGCGTGGTCACCGAGAAACGCTCACGTCTGTCTCACAAGTCTGTGGACAGACTGACGTTTCTCAAGATGAACCAGGCGTGGGTGGAAGGCGAGTTCCTGGCCCCTGTTGTCGGCGAGAGGGGGACATGAACTGGCTGCCGGAACTTAGAACCATCGTTAATGTGCCTTACCACCCTTTACCACCTCCTAGCTCCTGCTCACTAAGCCAGCCTGGTTCACTTTGACTATTACGTCGCCTGCAGCCACACATTTTACAACTACAGTGGGCTGCTGTGTACTGCCCTTCTGCTGTCTGTCTGTGTTTCCCACTGTCAGGGTACACAGATTTACCTTCTGCTGCCACTCTGCCACCAGCTATTACGTCAAAAAATAGCTATATCTGTGTAATTGGTTGTAAAACCAAAACTACAAAACCATTAAAAAAAAAAGGTTTAATTTTTCTGAGGTGCCCGGGTTGAAAACTGTGTTGTCCCAGTTGTGTATTGGACACGATGTGGGCTGCACGACCGCTGTCTGGGACCTCCTGTTGTGTTTATTTACAGCCCTGGTATCACCCGCTAGGTACCAGGGCTATTATGTCACGCTGCCTGCCTGCTGCCACACTCACACTACTCCTCCATTCCTCCTGCTGCTGCTGCAGTCTGTCTGTGTTTCCCACTGCCAGGGTACACAGAATTACCTTCTGCTGCCACTCTGCCACCAGCTATTACGTCAAACAATAGCTGCTCACATTACTCCTCCATTCCTCCTGCTGCTGCTGCTGTCAGTCTGTGTTTCCCACTTCCAGGGTACACAGAATTACATTCTGCTGCCACTCTGCCACCAGCTATTACGTCAAACAATAGCTATATATCTGTGTAATTTGTTTTACAAACAAAACCAAAAAACCATAAAAAAAAGGTTTAATTTTTCAGAGGTGCCCGGGTTGAAAACTGTGTTGTACCAGTTGTGTATTGGACACGATGTGGGCTGCACGACCGCTGTCTGGGACCTCCTGCCTGCTGTGTTTATTTACAGCCCTGGTATCACCGCTAGGTACCAGGGCTATTATGTCACGCTGCCTGCCTCATTGACTGCCTGCTGCCACACACTCATCCTCCTCCTCCTGCTGCTGAATTTACCTCCTGCTGTCTGTGTGTTTCCACTGCCAGGGAGCACATACAATGGCGCTTCCAACATGCGTTCGCCACCAGCTATTTGTTACGCTCAAAAATAGCTGCATTTCTTTAAAAAAAAATTGAAAAGAGAAATAAGTGAAGAAGAAGAAGATATAGAAAAAGAAGAAGAAGACGATATAGAAAAAGAAGAAGAAGACGAAGAAGACGAAGAAGAAGAAGACGAAGAAGAAGAAGACGAAGAAGAAGAAGACGAAGAAGAAGAAGACGAAGAAGAAGAAGACGAAGAAGAAGAAGAAGAAGAAGAAGAAGAAGAAGAAGAAGAAGAAGAAGACGAAGAAGAAGAAGAAGACGAAGAAGAAGAAGAAGACGAAGAAGACGAAGAAGAAGAAGAAGACGAAGAAGACGAAGAAGAAGAAGAAGAAGACGAAGAAGAAGACGAAGAAGACGAAGAAGACGAAGACGAAGAAGAAGACGAAGAAGAAGAAGAAGAAGAAGAAGAAGAAGAAGAAGAAGAAGAAGAAGAAGAAGAAGAAGAAGAAGAAGAAGAAGAAGAAGAAGAAGAAGAAGAAGAAGAAGAAGAAGAAGAAGAAGAAGAAGAAGAAGAAGAAGAAGAAGAAGATGATGATGATGATGATGAAGAAGAAGACAATATAGAAGAAGATATAGAAGAAGATATAGAAGAAGAAGATATAGAAGAAGAAGATATAGAAGAAGATATAGAAGAAGAAGATATAGAAGATAAAGAAGAAGAAGAAGAAGAAGAAGAAGAAGTATATACAGTACTGAACAAAATTCTGGACACAACTTCTCTTTCCACCTTTTTTTTTTTAAAGGAACATCCCCACATAATCACTTGCTGTTGTTACTTGGAAAAAAAGATGTTTCTTGCATCATTCACCCTCAAAACAAGTGTTGGAAGCTATTTAAGGCCAATTCGAATAGTCAGCTCGAATAATGAGCTCGAATACCGACTCGAATAGTGAGCTCGAAGTCCGAGGTCGTATCGAATAGTAAAAATTATTCGACTCGAATATTCGACTGACCTCGAATAATTTACTATTCGAATTCGACCAAACTCGAATTTTAACAAGGGGTATTTGAGCACCACTGGCTGCGGCGAGGGAGAGTTTGTGTTGGATATTTGTCAAGTCAAATGCTACATAATTGTGACCCCACTGGCCAGTGGCCAATATAAACAATTCTTATTTAGAATGAAATATGTACAAATTGACGGCATAGTTTATATTTTTAAGTATTTGTGCAAGAATGTTCCATATTCATTAGGTGTTTGCAAGAAAAAGCACTCAAAATCGTTGAAAAACACCTTGTGCTTACTGTGTAAATCGTAAGGCAGACATTTTTTTCTTATTATTTTACATTGTGAATATGCCTTGGCAGGATGCATTTTATAGCACATTGCTCCCTATGGTGATGATGAAATAAAGGTAATTGATCATTCCGACCTCCTTTCACCACCTCCAAACTCCTACGTGGCATTCAAAACCGAGTTGAATTGATGCACTCCATGATTAGTAATTCCTGGTTTATTTATCTTTTGTGTGGTTCCTTCTTCAAAGAGCGCTCTTAGCGTAGCCCTTAAAGCAAGGCAAAAAAATGTTATTCTTTCCTTGCTCTATAAATGTAATACATAAACCTCAGTGCAGATAACTCAGATGTTAATCTCTTTCCTGCTAGATCTGCTGACAGAAAAACAATTAACATATTCAAGGTATCTACCAGAGTCTTGCATGGCATTAAGTGACATCTCATTTATCTTGCCTACATGTGCTACAATATCATTGACAATATCAAGTTAAAAGTACTTGGTGTAACTGGAATGTGTCTTCAATGTAAGCAACAAGAGTAGAATGACTGGGGTCGCCTTACAAAGGTTGGAACACAACGAAGAACATTATTTTAAAGGGAGCAGCTACTACTATTTGGCAGAAATGTGCAACTCTACTAAGGGCAAAGATGGGTTAAGATGGATTGGGGCCAGGCCCAGATTTAGCTCACAGGAGCCTATAGGCACAGATGTCCTGGCACCTTAGACTTCGCCCTCCATGAACCTACAAACCCCCCACCAAACTGCACCGCAAATTGTGCTGGCTGTCCGAGCTGTCACTTCTCCCTTACTCACCTTGCCTGTCATAGGTAGATACAGGTGCCCTTTAGTATTAGGTATCCAAAAGTACTCTCAATATTAAGTAGCTAAAGGTGCCCCCAAGTATTAGGTGGCTAGAAGAACCTCAGCATTAAGTAGCTAGAGGTGCCCCTGACTGAAGGGAGATCTCATCAGTGGAATGCTAAGAACGGGGTGAATAACCTCTCATTGACACTCTCATCAGGACTCTGCATAGGGAAGAAGGGAGAGAGGCATTCAGGGAGGGGAGTGAGCCACATTTCCATCATTAGGCGCCTATAGGCATATGCCTATAGTGCCTTATGGTAAATCCGGCCCTGAATTGGACCCTAGGAAAGGTAGTAGATTTGGGGCCCCCTTGTGGTCCTTTTTATAAGCTGGAGTGAAGGGAGGTCACAAAAGATGGCAGGTGTGACCCTTAACACCCACTAGGCCCAAAGTACCTGCCTAGGTTGCCTGGTGGATGATCCTGCTCTGACCAAGGGCTGCTGACAAGTTTAGGGAATCAGAGTTTGTGTCATTTTAGTCACATGCACTCTCACTATAAATCTAGAGCGGCCTAAAGATAATAAATAGGTCCTCTCAATTGACGACACTTATAGTTGTGAAAAAATAACTTGCAGCTATTAACATGGGCACCTATGGCGGCGGCCAAACTTGGCCGATATCCAGTACAAACTGTGGTGAAGGTGGCCCGGATATTGGAAGGGATCGTGGGGAGGTTAGGGTTGGGTATTGATAAAGTGAGAATGGGGTCAGGTTAGGGGACAGTAAAGTATCAATAAACATTACCAGTATTTTACTATCATAATTACATGGAGCCTTAAAGAGGGATTGTCACGTCAGCTACAAAATCAATTTCCATTTACACACTGCCCTGTGTTTAATATGCAGCCTGCAACCTTACCCTGCATTGCAAGCACTACAATCTATTCAGAACTGTTTCTGCTGTAATAAATAACTCAGTCAGGCTGGGTCGAAAAGCTCAGAGAAGCTCCTTTGCATAGCTAACAACTGAAGTTTTTTAACCCTTCCAGTACTGGAAAACCATATATGCGACTCTTTTCTTTGCTCCTAATGTTCTATTTCTTATCTGTAGTACACATACAGTTCATTATATCATAAGCTGATTTTCGCTTCAGGTTTGCTATAAGTACAATATCGGTAAGTGTACTATTTCCCGTGTTCAAACTACTACTACTGCATTTCCTGGTATGTTCAGGAACATAAAGTTTTAATTAGTATATCCCCTCACTTCCTTGAGGGGTTACTTTTTACTCATGTAAAGTTGAAAAACTGCAAATATCAGACTGGTTTAGAAAAGATTGTTTTTTACACCTGAATGTGAAAACCTGCAATTTTCTTCTGTTTTAAGAAGGCAGAGCTGTATGCCGATGAAATTTGTTTGGCTTTTTGTGCTAGTAGCGCCGTTGCTGCCGACAGACACTCCCTATTTGTTTCTATTATTGGTTACAAATCACTGCCTGAAAGCAATCTGTAGGAATACAGAGCAGCATTGTAATTAGCTACAACGGCATCTCTGTAGCCATCTACAACCCGCTAATTAAAATAATCACAAAAATGCATTGCTGTAGAAATCTCTGTTACAAATTCACACAGCCTCTTGCTCGACCGCATACTCTCTGCTATTTTCCCTTTGGGGGCAGAAACATTTCTGCCCTGCTTTTCAGTTGTAAACAAGAGAAACCGAGGCGCCAAAAGGATAATATATATATATATATATATATATATATATATATATTGTATATATCTATATAAATGATAAAAACGATGGGAAGTGACACTTACTGTATTTTTTAGACTATAAGACTCACTTTTTCTCCCCCCAAAAGTGGGGAAAAAAGTCCAAATGCAGGGAGTTCCTGACTTGTGAACACCTGCCAATACGAACCTCCAACCCACCGCAATGTTGGGGACTCCCTGTACTGTACCCATGAAGAGGAGGACACAGGGCGACAAACAGAGGACACAGGGGGACACAACGGGGCATAGAGGAGGACACATGGCAGACACAGGAGGACTCAAGGGGGACAGAGGAGGACACAGGGATACACTACTTACACACTCGCGGGAGGGCGACGGGGGGCGCACCTGGGCAAGCCGCGTATACACAGAAGAGCACGACCGTTCAGTTTAGCATAGGTGATAACCGGAGAACGGAGCGGCCTGGAAGGATGGCAAGGGAACCCACACACCAGATGCGGCTGGTGAAGCCCTTAGGCAAGTATAAATAGTTCAGTTTTTGACATCTCAGGTTTCCTTTCAATGAACTATTTTTGAACTGTATTCTCTTCCATATTAATCCTAATTCTTCTTAATTTGCCCTAATCTGCTAATCATAAATGTAACTCTCCTAACATTATCTTTCTTATCCCTATTTCTCCTAATCCTTATTATTCTATTATTATAATTATTCTAAGTTACCAAAGCAGGCAAACTGACTATCTTTCTGATTTTTTCATGAAAAAAATGTTGAACCTGACAGTTTTGCAGCAAAGTTATCTTTAGAAGATTTTGTCATTGAACCACACTCCAGTTGTCGACCAGTCCAATTCTATTGATTTTTTTATCATCTTAATGTAAAGCAAAATATAGTCCACTGGATCATTAGAAATAATATCAATGCCAATAAGATATCTTATTTACAATTTGTAAAATAATTATCAATCCTGCGTAACAATTTAGTGGATTTATAGTTGCTCTCTTCTTCCAAACAAGTACTGCCGTTGTCTAAACAACTATAAATTTCTGCAAGTGCACTGCATAGAATTGTACTCAATGGGATTTTTGTGTTGTTTTATAAATCAAGTGATAATTACTGAATTCATCTGGCAACCAGGAGACTTTGATAAATAGGCCCTCCATGTCTTAATTAAAACAATGCTTTGAATCATTTGCAGCAAATTACATAGATCAGTAAGTGACAGCTAGAGCCTAGGCTCTGCCAAATGAACCAGATAACCATCACCCAGAGCTAAAGGGAAGAATAATGTAAGTTTCTACCTGCCAACAAACTCAAGATCAGCAGAACCGATAGTAATCCCTGATGGCGTGCTTTTGTATATCTCTCTCTGTCATATCAGAAATATCAACACAGCGGCTTATGGGAAACACACTGAAGTTTCCATGCTGCAATCTTCCACAGAGTAAGAGGCTTAACCAACTCCTGTTTTTTTAATTAATAAGCCTAATGATGTGAATGGTTAAGAGTCATGAGACAATATCTGTGGTTCTTCGGCTAATACAAATTTAAGCACACAGTAGAAGATGTCAAAGGCCAACTCGATTCGTCAGTGCATGGGTACCTGTAACCATGGCAATAGTAGCTGGCAAACTAAAGGATGAAAAAAACCCTGGATAACCAATAAAAACCACAACATAATAAGACTTTAAAGTCTAAAATAGACATGGTACGCATGATGTTCTTCTAAAAAGTTATGACTTGTTTTTAGTCCATCTTGCCCCCCCCCCCTTCCCGCTGATGCTGGTGCTTAGCCCCTCCCCCTTGCAAACGGATGCTGTGGCACTTCCCTGGTGCTCCGTATCTACAATACAGAAAGCGCTATTGCACTCACCTGTAAGAGGTTGGGGCTAAGTACCAGCATCTGCAAGGGGCGGGACTAAGCACAGGAAGCTGGCGTACACATCATTTCAGAGGGTGAGTTAGATGAAAACACTGCCAAAGCCATTATAAGTTTTTAGAAGAACACCATGCATACCATGTCTATTTTAGACATTAAAGTCTCTTTAACCCTTTGCCAACCACGTAACGTTGATCGGAGTGAATGCGGCGGCAGCCCCAAGACCACTCCACGCCAATTGGCGTGAAGTCCTGGGGTGGGGTCTTGCAGGAGATCGTGCGCGCGCATCTCTGCTTCAATGACTGAGCTCCGGTCTGCCATCAGTCTCCCAGTGGCGATCACCATCTATTTACACTGTACAGCTCTGCAATCTACGGCAGCGCTGTACTGGGGACTGCGCTGTGACACGACTGTCCCCCTGGGCAGCAGAGAAATGATCCGCTGTCATAGACTGAAGCCTATGACAGCCGATCACACTGATTGGCTGGCGGGGGGGAGGAAGGGAGGATTGGTTAAAAAAATACAAAAACAAAATGTATTGTTAAAATAAATAAATAAATATTTGTAAAAAAATCTAATAAACATTTTAAACATTGGGGGAGTGATCACAGCCCATCAACAGAAAGCTCTGTTGGGGGGCAGAAAAGGGGGGGGGGATTTCTTGTGTGCTGAGTTGTAGGGCCCTGCAGCGAACCCATAAAGCTGCAGTGGCCTAATTTCTTAAAAATGGCCTGGTCACTAGGGGGTTTAAGCCTGTGGTCCTTAAGTGATTAAAGAGGCAGAGCAATGTCATATAGTAGACTATAATAAATGATTCAGGTACCAGCACACCATTGTTTACATTAATTATCCTGGTTTCAGCGGCAGAAATGCTTCTCACTGTATATCTATATATTGCTGTGTCTTGGTATGGAACTCCGCCATCCCAGTGGTGTTTGGGCTATGCTGTGATAGCGTTTCCTCCCAGTGCACTCTGGGAGACAAGGGTTGTTTCTGCTTACTTCAGAACACACAACAAAAAAACATTGCACAATGCTGCACCCCACCAGCAGTAAAGACGTTGCCATCTGTGATAAATCTAAGAATGTAAGTCAAGGTAAGGAAAGATTCTACCGGTGGACAAACACTGACTAAATAATTTCTAATGTAATATTGTAAAAAAATTAATTGAGTTTAAGCTCCTCTTTAACTCACAAACTAGAAGATATAAGAAAAATGCTTAAATAGACCCGGAACACAACTAAAAAATGCCATACTGAACTTACCCAGGACTTCATCCAGCCACCCATAGTCCATAAGGTCTGTGCAGCTACAACCAATCTTTGTACTAAACAGGGCCTAACATGAGTAAGGATTTCAATGTCAATAAATCCATTTATGGGTGGCCATACACCATTAATGATTTTGCGAATATGAAATTTTCGGTTTGGGGATGCAAATTTCCTACAAATGTTCACAAACCAATCATTCAAAGCGGACTTCATAGACTTTTTGCAGACCAACTTCTAAAACATTTAGGGCATCTCTGTAGCCACAATTTCTTAAAAAAAAGGTGAAAAAGGTGTACCAAAACCCAAACAGTGGCATTTTGTCAGAGGATCAACTGCGAAATAGTCATAAAAAAAAATACGTATTTTGCACAAACGCTCTTTTTAATGGTTATTTTCAAATTCTGATGATGGCCAACTTTAGCAGACAATAGCAAAGCCCTCGTACGTGCAAGAAACACCACATTTGCAGGGTGTATTAAGTGGGAAAGAAAAAAAAAACATTTTCAAAAAGACCTTGTAGTTTTTGAGAACATCGATGTTAAAGTTAGAGGAAAAAAAGTCTGTATTTAAATGTGGTAAAATGACAGATAATAATGTATCAACATGTATATAAATGTATTTTTTTATATGTTCAGAGTGTGGGAAATAATAATAATAAAAAATAATGATGTGGGGTCCCCCTCCCAAGCCTCTTTAACGTCTTGTCCTCCATGCAGGCTGGGATAGCCAAAATGCAGAGCCCCGGCTGCATGGGGCTTTGCACCCTGAGCTATACCAGCCTGCATGGTCTATGATATGGGGAGCCTTGGAGCTATTGGGGAGCCTTGGAGCCAAATTTAACCATTTCAGCCGCCCGGACGTGATGCTCACGTCCAGGCAGCTGCTCTGCTGTGGTGCCACGCTACGGCGCGCGATCGCGCCCCCGTGCTGTCACCCAGTAGCCCTGGGATCAGTGAACGGGAACATGGTTCCCGATCACCGATCCATGTCCCCAGCAGAAAAACCGAAGGGCTCTTACTAGAGGCTTCAGTCTTTCTGCCAATAAAGTTTTCAGCGTCCCCCTTGTGCTTCCGGTTAGCGAGAAGCACAAGGAGGGAAAAAACTCAAGGTGGCCATCTTATGGCAAAATAGTAAAACCACATCTACATATTTTTTACATTACAATTGACACATACAATAACATTAAAAATTAACTGTTTATTTCCCACACCAAAATATTACCCAGATAAAATTTTTAATGGAAAAAAAAATTACAATAAAAAAACAAAACAAAAACATAAATAGTTACCTAAAGGGCCTGAACTTTTTAAATATGCATGTGAAGGGGGTATACTATGAACATTTTTTAAATTATAAGTTTGTAAATGATGGATGCAAAACGGAAAAAATGCACCTTTATTTCCAAATAAAATATTGGCACTATACATTGTGATAGGGACAAAATTTAAATGGTGTCATAACTGAGACAAACGGGCAAATACAATACATAGGTTTTAATTATGGTAGCATGGATTATTTTAAAGCTATGATGGACGAAAACTGATGAAATAATGAATTTTTTTCCATTTTTTTCTTATTAATCCTGTTAAAATACATCTATAAAAAAAATAATTCTTAGCAAAATGTACCACCCAAAGAAAGCCTAATTAGTGGCAGTAAAAACAAGATATAGATCAATAAATTGTGATAATTAGTGATACAGTTATTGGCAAATGAATGGGAGGTGAAAATTGCTCTGATGCATAAGGTGAAAAATCCCCGCGGGCTGAAATGGTTAAAGATGATTTTGCTTTAGCTAGCTTTATAACCTCAGGTTGCTGTGGGTGCTCCAGGGTGCCAGCATGGGTGGGCCCGAGAGCAAGAGCCCCACAGGAACGGAGCTCTAGCTGTACTCAGTATACCTAGAGCAAAATCATCTTTAAATTTGGCTCCAAGGCTCTCCAATGGTCTATTAACAGACCAATGGGGATCCTCCAGATTCCCATTGGTCTGTTAATAGTCCAATGGGGAGCCTTGGAGCCAAATTTAAAGGGAAGGTTCAGGGTAACCTTTAAAAAAATAAAAATCCATATCCACTTACCTGGGGCTTTCTCCAGCCCGTGGCAGGCAGGAGGTGGCCGACCCGACCTGGCCAGGCCAGCTGCCAGGTCGGGCTCTTCTGCGCAGTAAAGCCCGGAGGACGTCCGATGACGTCAGCGCGCCCGCGTGGGACGCAGAAGAGCCCGTCCTTGGAGCGCAGAAGAACCCGACCTGGCAGTCGGCCTGGCCAGGTTGGGTCGGCCACCGAAGACGACCGGAAGCCTCTGGAGCGGCGGCAAGGGCACCTCCTGCCTGCCACGGGCTGGAGGAAGCCCCTGGTAAGTGGATATGGATTTTTTTTTTTAAGGTTTCCCTGAACCTTCCCTTTAAAGTGGAGCTATCAGCCATACTATCTCAGCAAAAACACCCCACATATACATATACTTGCTCTACTTACATAGCATTTGTATTACACTGACCACATTTTGATTTTTGTGATTTTTCTATAGTAAAAAAAAGAGAAAATCCTTCTTAACATTTTCCATTTTTGTCTATGTCTATCTTGAAGCCAATCCTGAAATAATTTCCTCCCTTACTCTGTCTGTATATCATTGCCAGACCCCCTCCCAGTCTTCACACACTCCCACCCAGCTCTGCAGTAGAAAGTGCATTGAGAAATATTGGCCAATCAGAGAGGAACAGGGGTGTGGGAGGGGGGGGGGAGGAGGTAAGAGGCTTCAGCCAATCAAGCTGCACTAGTTAAGCCTGAGGGGAAAGAAAGAAGAAAAAAGAAAACTCAGCATGCCCTGCAATTTCCTTTGTGCGGCAGATGTGCCAAATAAGAGCCAGGCAAACTGGGGAATGATGTTTTAGAGAGAAGAAAACTAAGAGTGATTTTTAACTTTTGGATTGCCTGATTAGCATCCATATTACTTGTTTACCAGATAAAAATAAAGAATTGACTTTTGATTTTATGCCCGACAGTTACTCTTTAAAGGTGCTTTTGCTCTAGCTATACTTAGTATAGCTAGAGCTGTGGCGGGGAGCGGCATGTGTGACAGCGGATGCTGCTGGATCTTCAATTGGCGTAGGACATTTCCAAAGATATTAACATGGGAATATTTATTTCAAGGTAAGTATTCATGGTTAATTAAGAATAATTAAGGACTTTTTTGTGATTGTGTTTTTATGTATTTTAACCCTTTGTGGAAATGGGCAAAGGGTACTATTTACCCTTATACTCATTATCCTGGGGAGGGGGCTGACATCTGGGGATCCCCTTCTTAAAGGGCACTCCTAGATGCCACCATGAACCCCCTGGGCATCGTCAGCCCCCCCCCCACCTCCTCCTGGAGGACTGGTGGTGGGGAAGAGCCCCTGGTCCATGGATTGCACAAGGGCTCTGGAGGAGAGGGGTAGGCTTGGCTGCCCCTCTTCTCCAGAGCCCCTCCATACCATAGTCCATGTGGGCTGGTATAGCTAAGGGTGTGAAGCCCCACACGGCCGGGGCTTTGCATTGTGGCTATCCCAGCTGGCATGGGGGGCAAGGGGTTAAAGAGGCTCGGGGGGGGGGGGGGGGCCCTTGTAATTTTTTTTTAGGGGAAGGCATTTCCCACAGTCTGAACAAAAAAAAATGTAATGGTCAAAAAAAAATAGGTGAGGTTGCTAGAGGGATCCTTATAGTGCGGCTTTATAGGGATCCCAGGCCAAAGCGTTGCCACTTACATGGGGTATCCAGGGGGTCAGTACGCTACGCACTGCATACTGACCCCCTGGAAACCCCATCATGAAATTCACTGCTCTTTCTTTTTATATATATAAATGTACACTAGGTTGTTACATTATCTGTCATGTACTGCATTTAAATACGGTATATACTTTTCTCCTATCGTAAGTTTAAAAACGGGAGGAGTGGCTGATTTCTCAGATCAATTTTTATGAAAATGAAATGGTGTTGGATAGGTTGTCAATTTTTTGATTTATAGACCCAAGCGTTGTATTCAGTTTTCAATCCTTTTCTCATAGGGAAAAAATGAATGTGTGTGTGTGTGTGTGTGTGTGTGTGTGTGTGTGTGTGTGTGTGTGTGTTTCACATTGGTCCAATTTGAAATGAGATATAAAACATTGTATGGTGTGTGTCCACTTTAAAAAAGATTCTCCATTTAATGGGTAACGACTCGGGTAGTGTCAGTAAACCAGTGTTGTGTAGTAAGCAGGCAATGACAGAACTGGTTTGTTAGCAGTCCGGCAGCAGCATTCTTTCCTAACTGTAGGTAATGCAGGTCCTTGTGGGGAAAACCTTTGTAAGAAGCATTGCAATAGTCCAGCTGCAATGTAATGAAAGCATGGCCAAAGGTCAACACATGTTCTGCGGGATGAGAGCATTAATATTTGTAATGTTCCTTAGGTGAAAGTAGAATGATTTTTCCACAGCAGAAATCCAGTCTGATGCAGAAGAACTCTTTAGACTCCAGTCATTTTTTTCCTCCCATCAAAAAGCATTTTTTTTTCAAGTATCAGCAGTAAAAAGACTCATACATGAATCTGCATCGGCCTTGTCTATGATGCTCTTTGGATAACTATGGTGGCAAATTTGACAAGCTGTCATGACAGGTAAAAATGGAGCATGATGAGTGTCGATAAAAATGGAACCACCGAATGTGGCCGCGGCAATAGTAAAAGCTATGATTAGCAGCAGGGAGGTTAAATTATGGCGCCTAGCACCCACTATTTTTCAGGCATCAAAATTTAACCTCCTTGCTGTGAATTACAGCTTTAATATTGCTGTCGATGGTGGCACGGAGTAGGTTCAATTAGGCAGGGGGTTAGGGCTGGGTTATGCATGGAGGTGAAGTGGTTAGGGTTAGGCAGTCGATGTGTGCAGCTAGGGTTAGGCACCTGGGGGTTCTTAGGATTAGGCATAGGTAGAGGGAGATTTCAGTGTGACAGTAGACGGGGTGAAGGGATACCATACCTGGACTCAGGTGATCACATTACCTCCACTTTCTAGTTAGTTGGCAGCTGTCCTGCAGCTAGCCAATCACCATGCAGGGATTGAAGCCCCACGGTGATTAGCTGGCTGCAGGACTCCAGAAAACTATCCAGGAAGTGGAGGAGCAGACGTGACTAGGTAGTGTATGCAGATGCCAGTGCGTACGTTAAAAAGGGGCGCTGAGAAAAAAGGGCGCCGGGTTTTTAACGATAAGCATGGATAACGTTTAAAAATGTATTGTACTGTATTTCGTTTAAAATTAATGTTTTTTAAAGTTATAAATCATTAAATAATGTGCATTAAATCGGCAATTGTAAAAACGTTAATCTTTCGTTTAAATACTGAAACGTATAATAACGTTAAAAAAAAAAAATTACTAAGTAACCCTCCCTGTACCTACCCCTAACCCCTAGACCCCCCTGTTGATGCCTAAACCTAAGACCCCCCCTGTTGGTGCCTAAGTAACCCTCCCTGTACCTACCCCTAACCCCTAGACCCCCCTGTTAGTGCCTAAACCTAAGACCCCCCTGTTGGTGCCTAAACCTAAGACCCCCCTGTTGGTGCCTAAACCTAAGACCCCCCTGTTGGTGCCTTAACCTAAGACCCCCCTGTTGGTGCCTAAACCTAAGACCCCCCTTTTGGTGCCTAAACCTAAGACCCCCTGTTGGTGCCTAAACCTAAGACCCCCTGTTGGTGCCTAAACCTAAGACCCCCCTGTTGGTTTTTTCGTTTAAAAATAATGTAAAAAAAAAAAAAAAAAAAATGTACTGTTTTTCGTTTAAAAATAATGTTTGAAAAAAAATATTGTACTGTTTTTCGTTTAAAAATAATATTTAAAAATGTATAAATCATTAAATAATGTGTAATCATGAGAAGCAGTAATAAAACATTAAGTCTCCGGGCGCCGCTTTTAAAACGTTATTTTTCACCGGCGCCCTTTTTTCCTATCGGGCGCCCATTAAACGATATTTATTATAGGAGTGAATGGCGGCGCCCGATTTGTCCACTAGCCTCAGGCGCCCGAATTTACTGTTTCCGATGCCAGTAATCACATCTTGTTACTAAGGTTATTTAATGTTTTAGGACATTTCTAACCTTATCTTAGTAGCAACATGTCATTTTTTTTGCAGCGCTATTATTCAATGTATCAGAGGTTGCTGCGCCTGACTTAGTAATTAGTTGAATTACAACAATGAACATTTGCTGTATGAAAATGATACTGTTTATGTAAGATCTTCCTCAGCCTTATATGCTGAAGGAGAAATCTTTGCAAACTAAACTATTGTAATGTAAACAATTTCTTTTTCTTGAACATTGAGTCATGGGTTAATCTCGAATCCTGACAGAACGGTAACAACAGCCCTTCAGAGTGCAGTGCACTTTAATGGTTTTATAATTAGGTTTACCATTTTATGATTGGTGGGAGGGGTGGGTGGGACTCTGAAATATACAGATGGCAAAGTCATTTATTTTTATCTGTGTTTATTTTTACAAGCACAGAAAGTGCAACAAAGAGCCAAGCAGAATCGCAAAGCGCTAACAGCCGCGCCCACTTCTGCAGCACGGACATGTGTGCCTATTAAAGTATAATACCAAGGTGCAAGTGCGGTCTTTGTTTGTGAATTCATAGCCAGCAGTGATACATAAAAATGTATGAGGAAAAAAATGCTGAAGCAAAATGACAATAAAAAAATAATATGGCTCATTTCAAGAGTTGTTTTACGCATGCAAATATATTTTAGTTGTAATCTGCACTTTCAGCATGAAGTGGAATACTTTACAATAGGAATTTTAACTAGGAGAAGCACAGTAATATTTTCCCCTAGTATAACCCTTTAGCTGGCAACGATTACCTCACGTGCCTGTACTGCGTCTTGTATGTACATAGGGGGCGTGGTTTAAAAAAGGCAAACAAGCTGTTTACTGCAAAAGTGCAAAGCTGGATGTAATGAACAGCGGAGGTGCCGCCGCGTGGTCTAGTGACAGGGCGGCTATCTCCGCGTTCAGACCGGCGGTTTCCGCGCAGCGACACACGTCTGGCTTGGCTGCTGCACAGCACTGCAAGTATATATACAGTAGATCTTGCTTGTCAGTTGCTGGTTGTCTGCCGTTGCGAATACTTACGTGTGAGCACTCAGACCAGTCAGATCCCACAGTGTGTTCCCAATTGGACCTGGGAATTCACACTTAGCCAGATTACGCTATTGTTATATACTGTGTTATACTTTAGACCAGTTCCAGGGTGTTGTGACCAAGGACCTCACACCCAAGCTTAGGATTACTGTGTCATTACTGTGTTATAAATATATAAAGTCAGCGCAGGTCTATAGTAATACAGCTTTCGTCATTTTCTGGTATACAATAGTTTGTTTTTTTTTCTCCCCTGATGACGCAAGATTGCGAAACCGATCGGGAAGGCGACAGGCGGCACCATTTTATTTGAGGTCTTCTATTGACCATTTTATGCGCGCTACTTTTTTGGGGTTCCCAGTGCACGGGCCCCGTATGTGAGTTTCTTTTATCCTTGTTTTTAAATTGTTTTACTTGTTATGTAATAAAGACGGTTTACACTTAGATGTGCCGTACATCTCTTTCATGTCACTATCCTACTGGACTCCTCTTTGGCGAGTCTCTGCGACCTCAGGATATCTAATATATTCTGGAGGAATCTGTGGTGTGCAACATCGCTGGTGAAACGACACCATTTGAAAGTTCTGCGGACCATCTATCAAACTCGTTTACAACCTTATAATGTGGGTTGTTGGAATCTGGTAAGCCTTGCTTCTTTACCTTTTTGTTCGAAGATCCTGTATACCAGAAAATGACGAAAGCTCTATTACTATAGACCTGCGCTGACTTTATATATTCATTGCTTGTGTGGACTTTTGGACATTGTCCTTCTCGGCTGCGGTCGTCTTCTGCCTTGGCGCTGACACTTGTTGTTTATTACTGTGTTATACTTTAGACCAGTTCCAGGGTGTTGAGACCAAGGACCTTACACCCAAGTTTAGGATTACTGTGTCATTACTGTGTTATACTTTAGACCAGTTCCAGGGTGGTGAGACCAAGGACCTCACACCCAAGCTTAGGATTACTGTGTCATTACTGTGTTATACTCTAGACCTGTTCCAGGGTGGTGAGACCAAGGACCTCACACCCAAGCATAGGATACTGTGTTATTCTTTAGACTAGTTCCTGGGTGTCTACACCAACATCCTCACACCCCAGACTAGGATTGTGAGTTATATCTGTTATGACCATTTGCTCGCGTGTTGCCGACCTGGCCTGCCCGACCCTTGTGGCTGTCACTCATCCCTCGAGTGTTCAGTCTGTCTGTACTACCCGTGACACTATTCCACCAAGTGTCAGTTAGCTGCAAGGACCTCTTGCTCATCAGAGAGTCCTTCCTGCAACACAGTCAGTGGCCTCTTTCCCATGGGAGTCCCCTGGCTGCAGTACAGTCTGATTTCCAGTTTACCATGGAATCACTGGCTGCCAGATTATGTCTATCTCCTCTCTCAAGGAGGTAGTCTACACAGCCCAGGGCCACCTGCCCCTCAGGTGGTTCCTGGCCGAGCTGCCCGTATCTCCCGCCTACAGTTACACTTAAATCTTATACTTCATTAGGTGTCCAGAGGTTAGCCAAGTATGGTGATTCTGCAGATCATCCATAATCAAGTATACATCTGTATTGTTGATGATCAGGCATGGTCGTAGCCAGCTAACTTCGCTACGGTAGAACTACGCGTATTTTTTCGCAAATACGCGTAGAGTTAATACGCTTGCACAACATGAACTACGTTACGAATTGCACTACGACGAGTTAATGTAAAATTCGCATGGTCGCGTAGCGGTTCGTAGTTCTATGCGTACACATATGCATGCACGCGGAATTATGTTCGCATGGTCTCGTCAAGCTCTACTCGTACTTTGTAGTGTGCAGGCGTAATACCGTACGTTACGTCCTCGCGCATGCGTAATTTTCACTCGTAGCCGTAAAACTACGCGTACGGCGGATACAGGAAGTATGTGAACAGGAAGTACACAGTGCGACTGTACGCATTGACAGCATTTCTGCCTGGCTGCATCTGATTGCCTGTCATCTGATTGCCTGTCTGTGAGTGACTGACAACATGCCTCCAAAAATGCCTCCTCTGATGAAAACAATGGTCATTGAGGTAAGCAATCTTCTTTTTTCCGTTAACAAAATGCATTTTTTGGAGGGTATTTTTTCTGACTGCTTTTCTTTAATGTGTAATGCTCCTACATGGCGATTATTTTCTGGTGAATGCTGTGCACATAATAATTGTTTTCTGGTGAATGCTGCGCGCATAACGATTATATTCCGGGGAATGCTGCGCACGTAGCGATTATTTTCCGGCGACTGCTGTGCAAGTAGCAATTATTTTCTGGTGAATGCTGCGCACATAACAATTATTTTCTGGTGAATCATGCTGCCCACATAACGATTGTTTTCTGGTGAATGCTGCGCAAGTAGCGATTATTTTCTGGTAAATGCTGCGCACATAATTATTTTCTGGTGAATCATGCTGCGCATGTATCGAATATTTTCTTGTGAATGAGGCGTACGTACATAACGATTGTTTTCTGGTGAATGCTGCGCGCATAACGATTAGATTCCAGGGAATGCTGCGCACATAGCGATTATTTTCCGGCGAATGCTGCGCAAGTAGCGATTATTTTCTGGTGAATGCTGCCCACATAACGATTGTTTTCTGGTGAATCCTGCGCATGTAGCGATTATTTTCTGGTGAATGCTGCGCACATAAGAATTGTTTTCTGGTGAATGCTGTGCACGTAATAATTGTTTTCTGGTGAATGCTGCGCACATAACGATTATTTTCCGGCGAATGCTGCGCAAGTAGCGATTATTTTCTGTGAATGCTGCGCACATAACGGTTGTTTTCTGGTGAATGCTGCACAAGTAGCGATTGTTTTCTGGTGAATGATGCGTACGTACATAACGATTGTTTTCTGGTAAATGCTGCGCGCATAACCATTATATTCCGGGGAATGCTGATTCCGCAACAGGGCCCAGGGGTTTGTAGCTACGCCACTGGAAACAAGCATGCAGCTAATCCAGTCAGACTTCAGAGCACTTGATCTGCATGCTTGCTCACGGTCTATGGCTAATGCCAGGCATACACGGTACGTTTTTCTCCGCAGATCGAGACAATGGCTTGATTCCGCCGCTTCCGGCGCGCCCCTCCGATCTTCTCTGTCAGTCAAATCACACATGAAATGATGTAGTTATTATGGCTACTAGATAGCAATATCTGTCAGCAGTTATAGGTGGCACTTATATCCTCTTGTAGTCATCTTTGATCCCTAGTATCTGTCCGCAGTCATAGTTGGTCGGTTCCCACAATTTTTTAACACTGTCATTATATTATAATCTTTTACATTATGCTGCAAGTAAGAAGATTCTTCATTAATGTATTATACAGTGGTCATTAATACAGTAATATTTCTTTTTCAGGAGTTCACCAGAGGCAAATATGACCTCTCCGCCCCTGCAGCTAAAAAAGCTGTCGTGAGGAAGGTGCAGGGGCTTCTTAGGACCGAGTTCCGCAGGGTCCTAACCCCGAAGCAGGTCCAGGTCTTATGGAGTGACCTGAAACGGAGGGACCTGGACCTGGTGAAGCGGGTGGCGGCAGAGATGAGGTGTAAGTCAGCAAACTATTTGTTTATGTATGTCTATCTTGGGTTTTATATGCTGTATGTATTTTTCCTAAAAAAATTCCATGGGCTGAATACTATAGATTGTGCAGTATTTACAGTTAAAGTATATATCCGTAAGGTATTCACAGTGCAGCACTTTTCCTACTTTTTGTTAGGGTCTTGTTCCAAAATGGGTTGCTCCTGTGTGGGCATAGTGATATTTGTGCAATATGTGCTGATTATAGGCTTAACATTGGTTTATGATAACCACTGATGATCAATTTTTTTTTTTTGAGAAAAATGTTATAGGTGCTGTCGTCCATCTGGACGCTAGATCATGTCCAGGACCAAGGCAAGTGCCTTGGTTTGCCTTGTGGGTGATCCGGCTCTGGTGCACAGCCAATTTTTGAAGATCTCTCCAGAGCTATTCAATTGTTTTGAAGCCTACGCTCTTGCTGGGTCACTCAAGGACATACCTAGAGTTGTATCGAAGCCACTCCATTGATATCTTGGCTGTGTGCTCAGGGTCTTATTCCTACTACAAGGTGAACCATTGCCCCAGTCAGCGTTCCAAGTGCTCTCTTCAAAGTCTATCCTAGTTTTATTTTTCTGTATTGAAGAGTCATATTCTTTCATGTCCAATAAATAAATAAAAGGTCTAAGAATATGATTTTTTGTTCTGTGTTTAAATAGAGTAAGGTCCTTATCAAAGTTTACTTAAAAATAGAAATAAAAGTAGTTGTAGTTCAACCAAATAAGTTATTACTTTTTATCCATATTATAATATATTTTGATCACAATCTATTATTCATTACTCCTTATTACAGCTGCAAGTGGTACCCGGGGAGCCTCTGCACCCAGGCCTTCCTCCTCCAGGTCATCCTCGCCTGGCCCCAGGCAGCTGGGAGGGGTAATCAGGACACAGGACAGTTGGAACTGTGTCTCCTGCTCCTTGTCACCTCCTTTCAACCAAAAAGATTGCTGCCCCCTATGACAAAGATGGCAGCCCCCATGACAAAGATGGCAGTCCCCATGAATCACAAACATTTGCCTGTTCTTTTAAAACAGGGTGGGTAAGAGATTATATTACCTATCTATTCTAATTAACATAACTAATGTAACTTGATGACAGTATGTTTGTTTAGGCTGAAGTTCCCCTTTAAAGAACAAGCGGCACCCATGCTAACCTAGAAATAAAAAACACATATATAAGTAGATAAATACTACTTCTACTTGCATAACAGATGTATTCTGCTATCCACATACTGATTCCTGTGAATTTTGTAAAGGAAAAGCAGAAATCCTATTCTAGGCAGTGACCATCTTGCCAAGCTAATGCTGACATCATATCCTCCCTGACTCTTGTTCCCTCCTCCCTTCTTTTGCTCATTGTGTATTTATTAGCTGCCCTCCTCCCAGAGTCTTCAGACACTCCCACTGAGGTGTATACTAGCAACTACACTGTCTTATCCTCCAATCGCTGAGTCACCTCAGCCTTCCTTGTAAACACAAGTGAGCAGAGGTGTTTCAGATAAGCAGCTAGGCAGGGAAATTAATGGAAGAGGAGGAATAGATCTATATATATAAAATCGGATGTATGTATGTATGTGTGTGTGTGTGTATGTGTGTGTGTGTGTGTGTGTATGTGCCGCGATCACGCGAAAACGGCTTGACCAATTTGAACGAAACTTGGTACACAGATCCCTTACTACCTGGGATGATATGTTCTGGGGGTCTCGCGGCCCCCCTGCACACCTGGGCGGAGCTACAAACAGCAAATCAGATTCCACCCATTCAAGTCAATGGAAAAAATGTAAAAGGCTGCCATTCTCACAGTAATCAAGCCAGAGTCCCCACACATGGCACAGTTGGTCACTTGGTGACCGAGGTTACAAATCCAGGAAAAGTGGGTGGATCATAAAACAGCCAATCAAATTTCAGCCGTTCATTTTAAATGGGAAAATGTAAACTGCAGCCATTCTTAGACTGTTAATCACAGAGTTCTCAAACTTGCCACACTTGGTCACTGGGTTATTGCGATTAAGATTCAAGAAAATGGGTGGAGCCTACAACAGCCAATCAAAATTCACCTATTGATTTTCAAGGGGAATATTTAAACTGCTGCTATTCTTACACTTTTAATTGCAGAGGCTTCAAACTTGCTACAGCCGGTCATTGGGTGACTGGGGTCCAAATTCACTAAAGGGGCGGAGCCACATACAGCCAGATTTCCTTGGTGGATAAACTGCTTCCATTCACACATTTTTGATGCCAGGAACCTGACAGTCACTCAATGACCAAGTTTGTGAGCTGTGTGTTGAGGTTACAAAAAGTGGGCGGAGCCAAAACAACTTTACTGGGAAAATATAAACTGCAGCCATTCTTACACCGTTAATGGCAGGGTTCTCAAACTTTGCACAGTTGGTCATTGGGTGACAGATTAAGATTTTGGAAGGTGGGTGGAGCCTACAACAGCCAATAAAAATTCCCCATTTGATTTTCAAAGGGAATATTTCATCTGCTACCATTCTCTTATACTGTTAATAGCAGATGCCTCAAACCTGGTACAGTTGGTCACTGGGTGACTGGGGCCCAAATTCAGGAAGGGGGCAGAGCCACAAACAGCCAGATCTGTTTATTTTTCAATGGGAATATACAAAGTATTGATACCAAGGACCCCAAAGCTGATAAACTTGATAATTGAGTGACTGTATGTCAAGGTTAGAAAAAGTGGGCGGTGCCAACAACTTCATTTTTTACATTGCAGGGTTCTCATACTTTACACAATTGGCCACTGGGTGACTGGGATGAACATTCAGAAATGTGGGTGGAGCCTACAACAGCCAATCAAAATGTACCTATTGATTTTCAAGGGGAATATTCACATTGCTACCATTCTTACACTGTTAGTGGCAGAGGCCTCAAACCTGATACAGTCAGTCATTGGGTGACTGGGGTCCAAATTCACTAAAGGGGTGGAGCCACAAACAGCCAATCAGATTTGTTAGATTGATTTCAGCCATTCTGTTATTGGCAGGGTTCTCAAACGTGACACAGTTGGCCACTGGGTGGCTGGGACTAATGTTCAGAAAAGTGGGTGGAGCCTACAGCAGCCAATCAAAATTCACCTTTTGATTTTCAAGGGGAATATTTACATTGCTGCCATTCATACACTCTTAATGGCAGAGGCCTAACATCTGCTACAGTCAGTCACTGGGAGACTGGGGTTTAAATTCTGAAGGGAGCGGGCCAAAAACAGCCAATCAGATTTGTTTAATTTCAAAGGTAAAATGCAACTTATTGCCAAAGACCCCAAAGCTCATAAACTTGGTCATTAAGTGACTGTATGTCAAGATTAGAAATAGTGGGCGGAGCCAAAAACAACTAACTTTTTACATGGGGAAATGTAAACTGCAGCTTTTCTTACACTGTTAATGGCAGGGTCCTCAAACTTCACACAGTTGGTCACTGGGTGACTAGGATTAATATTTGGAAAAGTAGGTGGAGTCTACAAGAGCCAATCAAAATTCACCTATTGATTTTCAAGGGGAATATAGAAACTGCAGCCATTCTCACACTGTTAATAGCAGAGGCCTCAAACCTGCTACAGTCGGTTGTTAAGTGTTTGGGGTTCAAATTCAGTAAAGGGGCGGAGCCAAAAAGAACCAGATTTCTTTGCTGGATAAACTGCTTCCATTAGCACAATTTTGATGCCAGGAACCCAAA
Organism: Hyperolius riggenbachi; assembly: GCF_040937935.1. Classification (NCBI taxonomy): domain Eukaryota; kingdom Metazoa; phylum Chordata; class Amphibia; order Anura; family Hyperoliidae; genus Hyperolius; species Hyperolius riggenbachi. The sequence goes on along the minus strand of NC_090647.1, from coordinate 455,057,758 downwards.
AGCTCACAAACTTGGTCATTGAGTAGTGACTGTGTCAAGGTTACAAAAAGTGAGTGGAGTTAAAAACAGATTTTTCTGGGAAATTGTAAACTGCAGCCCTTCTTCACTGTTAATGGCAGGGTTCTCAAACTTAGCATAGCTGGTTACTGGGTGACTGGGATTAATATTCAGAAAAGTGGGTGGAGCCTAAAAATGCCAATCAAAAATCACATGTCACTTTTCAAGGAAAATATTAAAATTGCTGCAATTCTTGCACTGTTAATGGCACAAGCCTCAAACCTGGTACAGTTGGTCATTGGGTCACTGAGGTTCAAATTCAGAAAAGGGGACAGAGCCACAAACAGTGAATCAGATTTGTTTCATTTCATGGGAAAGTACAAATTATCGATGCCAAGGACCCCAAAGCTCACAAAATTGGTCATTGAGTGACTGTGTGTCTAAGTTACAAATAGTGGGCGGAACCAAAACCAAATTTCACTGGGAAAATATAAACTGCAGCCATTCTTACACTGTTAATGGTAGGGTTCTCAAACTTTGCCCAGATGGTCACTGGGTGACTGAGATTAATATTCAGGGAAGTGGGTGGAGCCTATAATAGCCAATCAAAATTCACCTGTTGATTTTCAAGTGGAATATTTAAATTGCTGCGATTTTTACGCTGTTAATAGCAGATGCCTCAAACCTGCTACAGTTGGTCATTTGGTGACTGGGGTTTGAATGCTGGAGAGGGGCGGAGCCACAAACAGCCTATCTGATTTGTTTCATTTCTATGGGAATATGCAAATTATTGATGACAAGGACCCCAAAGCTCACAAACTTGGTCATTGAGTGTTTGTGCGTTAGGGTTAGAAAGTGGCCGGAGCCAACACCAGTCAAATACATACCCGGGCAACGCCGGGTCATCAGTGGGTGGAGACAAATACACATTTCACTGGGAAAATGTAAACTGCAGCCATTCTTACACTGTTAATGGCAGGGTTTTTAAACTTTGCACAGTTGGTTACTGGGATTAATATTCAGAAAAGTGGGTGGAGCCTACAAAAGTGAATCAAACTTCATCTGTTGCTTTTCAAGGGGAATAGTTAATTGCTACCATTCTTGAACTGTTAATGGCACAGGCCTCAAACCTGGTACAGTTGGTTATTGTGTGACTGGGGTTCAAATTCAGAAAAGGGGTGGAGCCACACACAGCCAATCAGATTTGTTTCATTTCAATGCAGATTATTGATACCAAAGACCGCAAAGCTCACAAACTTGGTCAGTGAGTAATTATGTGTTAGGGTTAGAAAAAGTAGGCGGAGCCAACACCAGCCAAATACATACCCGGGCAACGCCGGGCAATCAGCTAGTTATAGATAAAAAGAACTCCCAGTATTCAACTCTTTGGCACTGTTTGGCACTAGGGCCAGTGCTCCTAAAGTATGTGATAACTACAAACCATAACAGCAGAAAACGTTTTGCAAGTTTTGAATGCAGGATTAGCATCTTTATCACTTAAAGTGGAACTCCAGTGCAAATAATGTAACAAAAAATGCTTCATTTTTACAATAATTATGTATAAATGATTTAGTCAGTGTTTGCCCATTGTGCATTCATTTAAATCCCTGATTTAAATTCTGACATTTATTACATGGTGACATTTTTACTGTTGGCAGGTTATTTAGCTGCTGCATGTTTTGTTGGCAGTTGGAAACAACACAAGCTATTTCCCACAATGCAGCAAGGTTCACAGACAGGAAACTGCCAAGAGTACGTACTCAGAATTTCTTTGTGGGAGGGGTTTTGCCACAATATTAGCCATACAGCGCCCCCTGATGGTTTGTTTGTGTAAAGGAATAGATTTCTCATGTAAAAGGTGGTATCAGTTACTGATTGTGATAAATTTCAATTGGTGGTTGGAGTTTCTCTTTTATACACTCAGACCAGTTGCTGTTGAAATTTGATTTTTATGGTAACAATACCGCAAAAAATGAAAACAAATTTTAAAAAAATTTGCACGTTGCAAAATAAAAAAAATATAAATACATTTTTTTCTTTAAAAAAGTATACGTTTCTTCTCTTTTGTTGTTCAATCTCTGACACTGACACATTGTGTTGGACCAAATAATCGCAACAGAATTACATTGACATTGCTAGTGCACTTCTTTTCTTAAACATATTTTTATGCAGTATGCTTAGTTGTATGTGTCACATTGCTTGTGTGATGCAATCCCTTAATTTTTTTGATCTTCTGTGTCTAACACAAAGCACCAGTGTGAAAAATAGACATTTAAAGTGTAAAGAGTATATGTAGCAATTATTCATTGCTTTTTAGTTCTCTTTTACAGCGCATGCAGGTTCAGTCTACTCTACTTTCTTCCTCCCCTCTTCTGTGTGGCATGCGTCATAGTGCACGGAACTATGATGCGCTGCAGAGAGTCGGAAAATAATTAGAGGAGACAGAGACTGCGCATGCGCTGAAAGGACCCACAGACATCATTTTTCAGGTTTCAGCTCTACTTTCTGTAGGAGCCATGGTTTTACTTTCAATAGCATTGAGAGTGGGCATACCGGGATGGAGAGGGATTAAGAGAGGAAGTGTATACTCTTCATATACACTTGGGTATACTTAAACGGACTCCGAGCTCAAATTAAACTCAAAATGTTAACTTACCCGGGGCTTTCTGTAGCCCAGTGCTAGTCGGGATTTCCCACGACGTACCTCTGGGTCTTCTTCAAATGCCTCTTCATAAATGGTTGGCCGGCGGATCCTGGCGACACTCGGGCTGAGTGTCGGGCTCCTTCTTCTGCATACATCACGCGTAACTTCATTACGCCGGCCGCCTCGTGTCATCACGGCGTCCGGCGTGACAGTACGGCGCATGCGTGGTTTAATCGCGCATGCGCCGTACTGTCGTGCCGGCCACCGTGATGACGCAAGGTGGCCGGCGTAATGACGTTACGCGTGATGTATGCGGAAGAATGAGCCCGACACTTGACCCGAGTGTCGCCAGGATCCGCCGGCCAACCATTTATGAAGAGGCATTGGGAGAAGACACGGAGGTACGTCGTGGGAACTCCAGACCAGCACTGGGCTACAGAAAGGCCCGGGTAAGTTCACATTCTGTGTTTAATTTGATCTCGGAGTCCCTTTAAAAGCATACCTAGTGCCCCTGCTCAGTGTCCCTTTCAGGGGTTTTTTCTTTAGGGGGGGGGGGGGAAGAATTTGGGCCTGGTTTGCAGGCATTACAAAATACTTACCGAGCCTCCAGCGGCGTTTTGTAGCCTTCCTGAAGCTCCTAGCATGCTCCTATTGGCTTTCCGACGTCCTCTGTTCACGGCAGCAGGCATATCACTCCACTCTAGGCAGGTCAGGTAACACGCCGGCTTCCATGCAAGGAGGATGGCAGAAAGCCGCTAGGAGTTTCAGGAGGGCTGAAAGATGTTGCTGGAGGTTTCAGTGAATATTTTGGAGCAGGTTTGCGCGTTTTTCTGCTGGTGGTTCAAGTAAGCAACCGACAAGCACATGAATACGGCTTCAAGTGATCCCAGCTGGTGGATATTGGGGACGAAGGTATATACAGTATATGTATACATATATATATATATACACATATATATATACACATATATATATACACATATATATATATATATATATATATATATATATATATATATATATATATATATATATATATATATATATATATATGCATCTGATAATACATCTGCATTCATGTATATCTGATACACATATAAATAGAGGTAGCCAGACCTCTCCCTCCAGTTAAATATAGTTAGCCAGACCTAATCCCCCCCTCCCAAGTAATTCATAGGTAGCCAGACCTCATAGGTAGCCAGACCTCTCCCCTCTCCCCCCCAGTAATTCATAGGTAGCCAGACCTCTCCCTCCAGTAATTCATAGGTAGCCAGACCTCTCCCCCCAGTAATTCATAGATAGCCAGACCTCTATCCCCTCTCCCCCTCCCCCAGTAATTCATAGGTAGCCAAACCTCTCCCCTCTCCCCCCCCCCCCCCCCCAGTAATTCTTAGGTAGCCAGACCTCTCCCCCCTCCGCCCAGTAATTCATAGGTAGCCAGACCTCTCCCCCCAGTAATTCATAGGTAGGCAGCCCCCCCCCCATTTAAATATATAAGTAGCAAAATAAGTTGAATAAGAATGTGGGGTGCACCCTAATAGCGGGGACTCCGATAAAAATAACAGTAACATCTATTTTTTTTTCCTTCACTGCTACCTGACACTGGGAACACTGCTGTCTGTCAGGACAGAACAGAAGGAAATAAATTAATGAAAATGTATGACGCACCTTAAAGGTGGGGACACCAATAAACAAAAAAGCCATTTTTTAATTTGGGTCCTCCCTGACAGTGGGAACACTGCTATCTATTAGGATCAGAAGGAGGAAAATGAATGAAAAGGTATCATCAACAAAAGAAGGTACATCAATAAAAATGTGAGGTGCACGCCAACGGTGGGAACACACTAATACACATAAAAGCAAGTAGTTTTTATTTGTCTCCCTGACAGTGGGAACACTACTATCTAACAGGAACAGATGGAGGTAAATTAGTGAAAAGGTATGGTGCACCCTAAAGGTGGGGACACCAGCAAACATAAAAGCAACAGGTGTTTTTTTTTTTCTTTTCTTTTTTTTTTTTGGGGTGTGTGTGCTCCCTGGCTGTGGGAACGCTACCTATGAGAGGAGCAGCGGCTCAGTCAAGATGACCATCACCCTCAATAAAAGTACATTTTGGCAGTAAGTAGGCAACATTTCACCTTGTCTTGTACCTATGAGAGGAGCAGCGGCTCAGTCAAGATGACCATCACCCTCAATAAAAGTACATTTTGGCAGTAAGTAGGCAACATTTCACCTTGTCTTGTACCTATGAGAGGAGCAGCGGCTCAGTCAAGATGACCATCACCCTCAATAAAAGTACATTTTGGCAGTAAGTACTAAGTAGGCAAAATTATTGGCAGTAAAATAGGTTGGATTCGGATGAGGGAATGAGAAGCAGTCCAGGAAGGGCAATTTAAAGCGGTGAAGTTGTGTCCCTGGATCCAACGACGGGGGCCAAGTAGCCACTTTCAATCCATGAATGGTTAATTTTTAAAAATGTCAGTGCGTTTACTGAATCAGTGGACAAGCGGGATCGCTTATCGGTAACCACCCCACCTGCCGCGCTGAAAGCCCGCTCAGAAATAACACTGGAAGGAGGGCATGAGAGAAGTTCCAGCGCATATTGTGCAAGCTCAGGACAGGTGTCGAGTCTGGCTGCCCAGTACTCCATGGGGTCCTCAGTGCACATGCTATCTGATGCACTGAGTGAAGACATGTAGTCGGTGACCATGCGGGACAGCCGCTGCTCCTGATTTCCAGGTGCTGCTGCTGATGCTGTGGTAGGCTGAACAGACTCAGAGCTGTAAAACTGCCTCATCGCACCAAACAAGTCTCCAAGATGTCTAGGTCTGCTGGGCATAGGCACCTGCTGGGCACCATGAGCAGGGATAGCTGGGTTCTCAGGCTGTGGATGTGGAAAGGCTTCCTTCAGCTGGCAGATCAGGGCCTGCTGCAGCTCTCCCATCCTTTCCTCCTGCTGGCTGGTTGGAATAAATTGACCTAGCTTCCCCTTGCAGCGTGGGTCTAAAAGGGTGGCCAGCCAGTAGTCATCTCTTTTCTTTATCTTTTTGATCCGAGGGTCCATCCGGAGGCATCGTATCATATGAACAGCCATTGGGAAAGCAAGAGCTCGCTCCGTCAAATCCCCATCGTCATGTCTGCTCAAAAAAGACAAATCCTCTGCCTGCTGCTGCTGTTCCTCCTGACTTCCAAGGTCACCCCACCCTGAATAACAGAAGCTGCACCCGCCTCCTCTTCCTCTTCACCAAGGTCAGGCACCTCCATGATATCCTTCATCACATGGACATCCTCCTCCTCTTCCTCCTGTGTCTGAGCCTGGCTGCCTTGGAGCGAGCTTTGTTGCTGCAGCTCAAGTTCAGTAACGGCTTCCTCACCAGCAGTCATTAGGCTACTAAGTGTTTGTTCCAGCATGAACACAACAGGGAGCACGTCGCTGAGACTGACTTGCTCCCCTCTTACAAACGTAGTAGCCTGTTCAAATGGGGCCAACACATGGCAGACCTGTTGCATAAGCCGCCACTCTTCCTGTGTGATGTAGGGGAGTGTTTCTGCTGATGACCCATGGATGTCGTCCTGCTCCAGAAGGTACTCAGAGACTGCTTTTTTCTGCTCCACCATCCTCTCCAGCATGTAAAGGGTGGAGTTCCACCTCGTTGGAGTGTCAACTATGAGCCTGTGAGGGGGCAAGCTATGCTTTCGCTGATAGCGACGGAACAATGAGGTGGCAGTTGAAGAGTGGCCCATACGGCCGGAAATCTTCCTTGCATGCTGCACCACGTCACTCATACCTGGGAAGGTGCGCAAAAACCGATGAACCACCAAGTTGAGGACATGGGCAAAACATGGCACATGAGGAATGTTGCCATGGTTCAGGGCAGCCAGCAAATTTGCTGCATTGTCACAGGCAACATGGCCAACCTGTAGTCTTCGGGGGGTCAGCCACTTTTGTGCCTGTTCCTGGAGTAGGGCCAAAACATTTGCTGCCGTGAGCCTCTGCTCCCCAATGCTCACCAGCTCAAGCAATGCTTGACATCGCTTGTGACACACGCCGGTGTAGCAACGGGGCCGCTTATTAGGGGGCTCGGCAGTGGCAGTAGAGTCACCAGCTGAGGTGAGAGCCGACCTGTTCCCCTTGACTCCACGGGAGGCTCAACAAGCTCAATGGAAGCACCAGGACCGGAACCCTCCTGCTCACTATGTAGGGTGACCCAGTGAGCTGTAAATGAGACATATCGGCCCTGACTATGCTTGCTGGTCCACCCATCCATGGTGAGATGTACCCTGTCGCCTATGGAATAATCTAGCGACAGGGCGACATTATCAACTGTGCGTCGGTACAGGTTAGGAATTTCCCTTCGGGAAAAATAGTGACGGCTGGGTATTTGCCATTCAGGAATGGCATACTCCAGGAGGTTGCGAATGGCTGACCCCTTCTCTACAATGGAGTAGGGCAGCAGCTGCTGGACCATGGCCTCTGCCAATAGACCGTTTAATCTCCGTATCCTGCGGCTACGGGGAGGCAGTGCTCTTGTGGACCTTATAGCCTCAGTTATCAATGGCTGGGTGCTTTGAGCTGATGATGGAGTGGAGGAAGGTGAAATCTGCCCTCTACGGCCAGAGTGTATTACAGATGGAGAGCAGGCAGGATGGGTGCCAATCTCAGAAACTGAAGCAGGATGGGAAGGTGGACGGGTCTGTGCTATAGTCCTCTGCATGGTGCTGCTTTGTGGTCCTTTAACACTGCCATATTCCTTTTGGTAGTTACTTTTTAGGTGTGTGTGCAGAGCACCTGTCCCCAACCTTTTCAAATTTTTTCCTAGGCTCAGCCTGGCACCGCACAGCTTACACACAACTATTAAGGGATCACTGGTTGACTCAGTAAAATACTTCCAAACTGGGGCCTTCCTCCGAGAAGTGTTTATGCCTGAGGTTGCAGTTTTACCACTTCCAGTTCGGGACATAGGGGTTTCAGCTGGAGGCTGTGACTGTAACTCCTGCCTTCCTTGAACTGCACTAGCAGAGGAGCTCATGTTGCCACTAGGCCCCCTGGTGTGCCGATGTCCAAGCTGCCTCCTCTGCCAGCTTGCCTCTGATTCATCTGAGCTGGCATCATCATGCTCAGGCTCATAGGTGATATCCATGTCATCGTCAGCATAATCATCACTGTGGCTGCCTCCCTCATAGCCCACCTCCTCAATGTTCTCATCCTGACCCTCCACTGCTTGAATGTCAACTTCTTGAATGTCAACTGCTTGAATGTCAACATTATCATCATCCAAAAGAAAACTCTGGGCATCATGCGACATATCAATGTCTGACTGCTGCAGAGCCTTATCAACAAGTGCTGCAATTGTGTCATCAAAGGGAAGGACACGTGGGTTAAGGGCAGCTTTTGGAGGAGGCATGGAAGTGCTGCTGGTGGTACTGCTGGTACTTTGTAACTCAGCTTGTGAGGACTGACTACTAATAGGGCTGTCTCCTGACACCCAGTTCACAATGGCTTCAGTGTGGCTCTGCACAATAGCCCGTGGTTTCTGTGACGTGAAATATGATCGTATCAGACTGGACCCCCTTTTGGGATTTGATGCATCACTGCCTGATACTGAGTGTCCACTATCTGTGGCTGAGTGGCTAGTACTTGCTGCTAATTGGCTTCTGGTTCTGCCTGCAGAAGTCTGTCCCCGGACTGCTGTGGACTGACCCCTGCCTGGTGCAGAGTGTCCCCTGCCAGCTGCTGACTTTGCTGGTGGACCCTTGCCTGCACTGTCTCGACCACGGCGAGCTTCACCTCTGCCGGACATTGTTTATTTGTCTCAAATTTTTAATAGAAGTATAGTGGAAGGGGAACAATGTCAAAACAATTTTGCTGAATAAGTGAGATAAAAGAAAGAATGAGTAAAGGAAAGGAATGAATACAATAATACAGGGAAATTAAAATAAGGAAAACAAATGAAAAAAGGATGATAGGACTACAGATCACAGCATGGAACTATATAGCTATATACACAGTCCTCCTCCTATCTTCTGTAGCTGCCTAACACTAAATCACAGAAATTCTTACACTAAATAGTAGTACTAGTAGCTAGGTAGCCAAAACACAGATTAGAAATAAGGAAAATAACAAAAGAATGCAAGGAATGTGGATGTGTATGTCACTGGCTGCAGCCTGTGTAAGCTGTTTCTTCTCAGAGTCCTCACAAAGCCCAGCACACAGCTCAATAACACCCAGAAACTGAAACCAGAGCTGTTGGAACAAAGCTTTTATACTGAGGGGTGGGCTAAATTTCTATTGGTTGCTAAGGGTATAGCAGCCACCAAAAGTTTTACCTGATTGGGCAAATAGCCTGTTTGTGAAACTACGCGTATAAAAATACGCGTAAGCGTAATCTACGCCTATGGCGTAGCTACGATTGCATTGACTAAGTGAGAGTGTAAACTTCGATTTATTTTATGCGTAGTATACGCCTGGCTGCGTATACATACGCATTAAAACTACGCATGCGAAGCTACGCAAATTACGCAACCGCGTGCGTATATAGCGTAGCAATACGGTACAGCAAAACTGACTACGCGTATTTTGCTACGCGTAGTTTTATACATACGAAATGCTACGCCTATGCGTATTGCGGAAACTACGTTGCGTAGATTCACATATGCGTAGTTTCTGCCCAACCCTGTTGATGATTCTGCAGATCATCAATAATCAGATTCTCTCTGTGTGCTGACACCAATCGTTACACTGGATTTATACTATTTGCACCCATAGGCCAAGTATGTTGGGCTCCACATCCATATAAAGCAGAGCCCTCCCATTTCATGTGTAGCCTTTTCTTCCATGTGTAACATCCATGCACTGCAGCCCCTTTTTTCATATACAGCTCCCTTGGGCATCAGCTTCCCTTTTTAATCTGTTGCTCCCCTGTAATGAATAGCGGAGATGCCGCCGCGTGGACAAGTGGCATGGCGGCTATCTCCGCGTCCAAGCCGGCGGCTTCTGCCATGCACCAACATGCTGCTAGTTCGCCTGGTCCTTCTAGTGCACACAGATTGAGAGATACGCACGCGCGCGCCAGGCGACAGGACCTTTATGCTAGCAGAAGGGGAGTCAGCTGATCATGCCGATCAGCTGACTCCAGCTAGGTTCCGGATTGGCTGAGTGACTGGGGCGGCGCTGCGAAGCGCTCTAGGTATGTATGGGACTTGCCTGTCAGTTGCAAGTTGTCTGCTGTTGCGATAACTTACGTGTGAGCACTCAGACCCCAGTCAGATCTTACAATGTGTTAGAACCAGCTGGAGCTGGGAATTCACACTTAGTCAGATTCCGGTGTTACCTTTAAAGTATTATTATCTGTTAGACTAGTTCCCAGGTGTTGAGAACAAGGACCTCACCTAAGACTAGGAGATTGCTACATTGCTACTGTTTATCTGTTAAGACTAGTTCCCAGGTGTTGAGACCAAGGACCTCACACCTATGACTAGGAGATTGCTACATTGCTACTGTTTATCTGTTAAGACTAGTTCCCAGGTGTTGAGACCAAGGACCTCACACCTAAGACTAGGAGATTGCTACATTGCTACTGTTTATCTGTTAAGACTAGTTCCCAGGTGTTGAGACCAAGGACCTCACACCTAAGACTAGGAGATTGCTACATTGCTACTGTTTATCTGTTAAGACTAGTTCCCAGGTGTTGAGACCAAGGACCTCACACCTAAGACTAGGATTGTTATTTATATTCTGTTACCTGTTATGATCTCTGGCTTTCCTGACTACTCTCCTGCTCACTGATTTGGTACCTCCACCTATCTGATTACCGGTTGCCGACATTTCCTGTACCCGGATACCGAATTATTCTTCCGTCTCTGTACTTTATTTGTCCGTGTGTTGCCGACTCTGCTTGTCTGACCTTTCTGGCTGTCACCCAACCCTTGGGTGGTCAGCCTTACTGCACTATCTGTGACACTTGCTATTCAGGTGTTCACCAGCTGCAAGCACAGGTTTAGGGTCACCTGCTTCTGAGGAGACCATCTTGCAGCTCAGCCAGTGGCCTCTATCACTAGGAGTCCACTGGCTGCAGTACAGTCTGATTCTCTGCCCTCAGGGAATCCTTGGCTGCAGTACAGTCTGATTCCCTACTCCTCGGGAGGTCCCTGGCTGCAGTCTAATCATATCTCTCATTCAACCAGTTATAACTCCGGCAGTCCTGTCAGTGGTTCCTGCTCCTCAGGTATCCACTGGCTGCAATACCGTCCGATTCCCTGTTCCCCAGGGAATCCTCGGCTGCAGTTCCATCATAATCACTTGTTCCACCAACTGTCCTCTTTGCAGCCCAATCAGTGGGACCCTGCCCCTCAGGGGTCCACTGGCTACAGTGCAGTCTGGTTCCCTGCTCCTCAGGGAATCCTTGGCTGCAGTAGTGTCTGTGTCTCCCACTTCTCGGGAGATAACTTCTCCGATTACTGTTGCCCCAAACACTATATCACATTGGGTGTCCTGTGTCTAGCTATACTAGTATTATTGGTGATTCTGCAGATCACCACATAATCAGGTATAGCATCTGTATTATTGGTGATACTGCAGATAACCAATAATCAGAAAAATCTGTGTTGCTGACACCAATTGTTACATCCCCATTGCAGCCTTCTCTTTCATATGTAGCAGCTCCTATTCCACATCCTGGTGCCCCCATGGACTGCAGCCTCCTAAGGCCTTTGTGGCCTTTCCATAATTCCAGCCCTGGAAAAGTGGAGGAATTTCCTGAAAAAAAAATCCAACACATGTCCATATTAAAATAAAAAGTGCCTATTACATGAAAGAGATTGCATTTTTATGCCTGATTGACATTATTGAAATTCACCAACCAAGATCAAAATGTATGACTGGATAGTGTACGCATTGGCTGGATAGTGCGCAGCCTCTGACTAGTGTTGAGAGAACAGTGTTCGCCACTGTTCGGGTTCTGCAGAACATCACCCTGTTCGGGTGATGTTCGAGTTCGGCCGAACACCTGGTGGTGTTCGGCCAAACTGTTCGGGTTCGCCCGAACTGCTGAATGCCCGGCCGAACAGGGCCCCTGTTCGGCCGGACAGGACCCTGTTCGGCCGAATATGGCCCCCCTATGGGGTCGCAGGCATAAGGGGGGAGCATGCCCTGATCGCGGGGGGGGGTCGGAAATTCCCCCCACCCCCTCCGCTAGCGCTCCCCCCTCTGCCCGCTTCCCCATACAAAAGTTTGACGAAAGTAAAATTGTACCGGTGGTGGTGGCTGGCTGCTGCAGTGGCTGGCTGGCACTATGAAGTGACTGAGGAGGAGGAGTCGGAGTAGGACGCGTTGAGGGAGGCCGGGCAGCGGGCGGTTCAGCGGTAGTACCCTTGTGGTACTTCCGCCCTTTCTCTGACCTCACGTCCTCTGCATAGGAGGGTACGCGTCATCACGCAGAGGACGTGAGGTCAGAGAAAGGGCGGAAGTACCACAAGGGTACTACCGCTGAACCGCCCGCTGCCCGGCCTCCCTCAACGCGTCCTACTCCTCCTCCTCCTCCTCAGTCACTTCATAGTGCCAGCCAGCCACTGCAGCAGCCAGCCACCACCACCGGTACTATTTTACTTTCGTCAAACTTTTGTATGGGGAAGCGGGCAGGGAGCGCTAGCGGAGGGGGTGGGGGGAATTTACGACCCCCCCCCCCCGCGATCGGGGCATGCTCCCCCCTTATGCCTGCGACCCCATAGGGCCCCCAAAAGCGGGATGTTCGGGTTCGGGGTTCGGCCCGAACATGCCGAACATCGTGGCCATGTTCGGCGAACGTTCCCGAACCCGAACATCCAGGTGTTTGCCCAACACTACCTCTGACACAGGAGACCGGGGTTCGAATCTCGACTCTTCCTGTTCAGTAAGCCAGCACCTATATTAAGTAGGAGACCTTGGGCAAGACTCCATAACACTACTACTGCCTATAGAGCGTGCCCTAATGGCTGCAGCTCTGGCGCTTTGAGTCCGCCAGGAGAAAAGCACAATATTAATGTTATTTGTCTTGTCTTGATTGTCATATTCATTCAAGTGTCAATCAGCCTTTATAGACTGCAAAATAACATTCTCTGCTTAAAGTGGACCTGAAATCAGAACTCCTCTCTGCTCTAAAAGATATGCAACATCATAATAACCTTCAAACAAAAAACATTTCTTTGTTACAGCTGACACAAATCCTAAAATAAATCTGCACTGTTTCTACTTCCTGATGATTCATGGAAGCAGACATTTTGTTAACATCCAGAGCTTTCAAATAGGCTTATCTGCCATCTCTGCCATAGGCTGACACAGGAAGAGGTCAGATTACAATTTGTGATTAGACACAAATGAGGGGGGATTAACCCAAACTCTATAAATACATACAGGGTGCATTACTCTATGTTTTCCTTCTGTCCTGTGCAAGAGTTCAGGTCCACTTTAAAAAGTGCAGACTGTCATAGGCTTCAGCAGAGAGCATTGGCCTATGCTTCAAACAACCTATTCAGCACTTTGACCCAAATTACCACCTGAAGAAGTGGCAATGTATGGCTGCAAGTGCTGCCAATCAAGAAGTGCATATTTGAAACTATTGTCATGAGATATTGCTGGATTTCCTTTACTGAATTTAAAACATGAGACCGCTATTTACAGATAGAATTTATGCATCTGTTTTTAGCTGCGCATAATTAAATGTACGTAACATGCAAAGAGGAATCCAATAAGTTTGCCCCTTGTCCTTAGTGAAAAATGATGCTCCTGACAGCTCATGGCAGGTTCCATGTTTGTCTGTCTTGTCTGAAGCCAATTGTGATGTCATATCCTCCCTTACCCTGCTTCCTGATTAATTATACATTAGCCCTCCCAAGTCCCAGCCCTCAGACACTCCTACCAGTCTCTGGTCTTATGCTCGGTACACAAGATGCGTTTTCCCGCTCGATCCACGGGTCAATCGTGATCAATTCAATTATTTCCAACATGTTAATTATGCCAAATCGACGGCAGGAACAATCGAAATCCGAATCGAGCATGTTGGAAATAATCTAATCGACCCGCGGATCGAGCGGGAAAACGCATCGTGTGTATTAGGCACTCAGCGGGGAGCGATCATGTCTGGGTTGCGTGCGATCTTGCTGTCAGTTGGGGTGGGGGGAGCTGTGCGAACGATTGCGTTGTCAGTCGCGGGGGGTTGCGGATGATTGCGATGTCATGCAATTTGCGGGCGGTTGCGATGTCGGTCGTTTTGCGGGCGATTGCGATATCAGTCGTTTTGCGAGCGATTGCGATGTCGGTCGTTTTGCTTGCGATGTCGGTCGTTTTGCTTGCAATTGCAAAATCGGTCGTTTTGCGGCCGATTGCGAAGTCAGTCGTTTTGTGGCCGATTGCGAGGTCAGTCGTTTTGCGGCCGATTGCGAAGTCAGTCGTTTTGCTTGCGATGTCGGTCGTTTTGAGAGCGATTGCGATGTCGGTCGTTTTGCTTGCGATTGCAATGTCGGCCGTTTTGCTTGCGATTGCGATGTCGGTCGTTTTTCTTGTGATGTCGGTCCTGCTTGCGATTGCAATGTTGGTCGTTTTGTTTGCGATTGCAAAGTCAGCCGTTTTGCGGCCGATTGCAAAGTCAGTCGTTTTGCGGCTGATTGCAATGTCGGTCGTTTTGCTTGCGATTGCGATGTCGGTCATTTTGCTTGCGATGTCGGTCCTTTGCTTGCGATTGCAATGTTGGTCGTTTTGTTTGCGATTGCGAAGTCAGCCGTTTTGCGACCGATTGCGAAGTCAGTCGTTTTGCTTGCGATGTCGGTCGTTTTGCGAGCGATTGTGATGTCAGTCGTTTTGCTTGCGATTGCAATGTCGGTCGTTTTGCTTGCGATTGCGATGTCGGTCGTTTTGCTTGCGATGTCGGTCCTTTGCTTGCGATTGCAATGTTGGTCGTTTTGTTTTGCGATTGCAAAGTCAGTCGTTTTGCGGCCGATTGCGAAGTCAGCCGTTTTGCAGCCGATTGCAATGTCGGTCGTTTTGCTTGCGATTGCGATGTCGGTCGTTTTTCCCTGCGATGTCGGTCCTTTGCTTGCGATTGCAATGTTGGTCGTTTTGTTTGTGATTGCAAAGTCAGTCGTTTTGCGTCCGATTGCGAAGTCAGTCGTTTTGCGAGCGATTGCGATGTCGGTCATTTTGCTTGCGATTGCGATGTCAGTAGTTTTGCGAGCGATTGCGATGTCGGTCGTTTTGCTTGCGATTGTGAAGTCGGTCGTTTTGCGGGCGATTGCGATGTCGGTCGTTTTGCTTGCGATTGCGAAGTCAGTCGTTTTGCGTCCAATTGCGATGTTGGTCGTTTTGCGAGCGATTGCGATGTCGGTCGTTTTGCTTGCGATTGCGAAGTCGGTCGTTTTGGGGGCGATTGCGATGTCGGTCGTTTTGCTTGCGATTGCGATGTCGGTCGTTTTGCGGGCAATTGTGATGTCAGTCGTTTGGCGGGCGATTACGATGTTGGTCGTTTTGCCGGAGATTGCGATGTCGGTCGGTTTGCAGGTGATTGCGATGTCGTCGTTTTGCGGGCGATTGCGATGTCGGTCGGTTTGCGGGCGATTGCGATGTCGGTCGTTTTGCGGGCGATTGTGATGTCTGTCGTTTTGCGGGCGATTGCGATGTCGGTTGGTTTGCAGGTGATTGCGATGTTGGTCGTTTTGCGGGCGATTGCGATGTCGGACGGTTTGCTTGTGATTGCGATGTCAGTCGTTTTGCGAGCGATTGCGATGTTGGGGCGGTTATGCCGATGATTGCGGGTGTCACTCGCGGGGCGGGGTGCGCCGACGATCACGGGTGTCACTTGATGGGGGGGTGGTTGTGCGCTGATGGGTGTCACTCGCGGGGGGGGGGACGGGGTGCGCCGACGATCGCGGGTGTCACTCGCGCGGGGGGGGGGCTTGGATTGCCAACGATCGCGCAATGTCGGTCGTTTTGCTTGCGATTGCGATGTCGGTCGTTTTGCTTGCGATGTCGGTCCTTTGCTTGCGATTGCAATGTTGGTCGTTTTGTTTGCGATTGCAAAGTCAGTCGTTTTGCGTCCGATTGCGAAGTCAGTCGTTTTGCGAGCGATTGCGATGTCGGTCGTTTTGCTTGCGATTGCGATGTCAGTAGTTTTGCGAGCGATTGCGATGTCGGTCGTTTTGCTTGCGAAGTCGGTCATTTTGTGGGCGATTGCGATGTCGGTCGTTTTGTGGCCGATTGCAATGTCGGTCGTTTTGCTTGCGATTGCGATGTCGGTCGTTTTGCTTGCGATGTCGGTCCTTTGCTTGCGATTGCAATGTTGGTCGTTTTGTTTGCGATTGCAAAGTCAGTCGTTTTGCGAGCGATTGCGATGTCAGTAGTTTTGCGAGCGATTGCGATGTCGGTCGTTTTGCTTGCAATTGCGAAGTCGGTCATTTTGCGGGCGATTGCGATGTCGGTCGTTTTGCTTGCGATTGCGAAGTCAGTCGTTTTGCGTCCGATTGCGATATTGGTCGTTTTGCGAGCGATTGCGATGTCGGTCGTTTTGCTTGCGATTGCGATGTCGGTCGTTTTGTGGGCGATTGTGATGCCGGTCGTTTTGCCGGAGATTGCAATGTCGGTCGGTTTGCAGGTGATTGCGATGTCGTCGTTTTGCGGGCGATTGCGATGTCGGTCGGTTTGCGGGCGATTGCGATGTCGGTCGTTTTGCGGGCGATTGCGATGTCGGTCGTTTTGCGGGCGATTGCGATGTCGGTCGGTTTGCTTGCGATTGCGATGTCAGTCGTTTTGCGAGCAATTGCGATGTTGGGGTGGTTATGCCGACGATTGCGGGTGTCACTCGCGGGGCGGGGTGCGCCGACGATCACGGGTGTCACTCAATGGGGGGGTGGTGGTTGTGCGCCGACGGGTGTCACTCGCGCGGGGGGGGGACGGGGGTGCACCGGGGGGGCTTGGATTGCCGACGATCGCGGGTGTCACTCGCGGGGGGGTTGCACCGACGATCGCAGGTGTCACTCACGGGGGGGTGCTTTGCCGGCGATCGCGGGTGTCACTCGCGCGGGGGGGGGGGGCTGGTGCCGACGATCGCGGGTGTCACTCGCGGGGGGTGGGTGCCGATGCTCGCGGGTGTCACTCGCAGGGGGGGGGGGGTGTTGCGCCGACGATCGCGGGTGTCACTCGCGGGGGGGGGTTGGGGGGCGAACGCCGATCGCGGGTGACACTCGCGTTGGGGGTGGATGGTGTTGGGGGGGTTTCCGCCAGCAGCTTGCAGCTGTCACTCGGGGGGTCTGGATGGGGAGGGAAGGAGAGAGGGACCAGCCAATGAGGCTGCAGCAGGGCTGGATAGGGAAATGAAGGGGTGGTGCAGGGAGGGCAGTAGAGAGGAAGTAAGACCTTCCCATACTGCTTTGCAGGCTGACTGCGGCCTTTTCAGTCTGATGCGGCCTCCTAAACAGCCTGGAGATACGGAAGGCTGCTATTCAGCCCACAATAACGTAAGAGAGTTTTTTTACTTCAGTATTGATATGTGGCTTCCTTCCACACTGTTTAACACAGGGGAACATAGATAAAAATTACTTGTTTTTGCCTGACAGTTACTCTTTAAAGGGAACCTGAAATGAGAGGAATAGGGAGGCTGCCATCTTCATTTCCTTAGAAATAATGCCAGTTGCCTGGCTGTCATGCTGAGCGTTTGGCTTTAGTGGTTTTTGAGTCACACACCTGCAGCAAGCATGCAGCCAGTGGAGTCAGACCAGCTAAACCAAATGAAACAAAGACCGCACTCACGTCAGTGGGTAGGCTGGTGCCGGGCCCCAAGGCTTCTATCAAACACTGTCGTCATGGAGGAGTCCGCACACAGACTTATCGTTTCGGGGCCACTCAGGGTCCCCTTTGTCAAGGCAAGTAGCAGAAAAGACATATCGTGTATATGTCTTTTCTGCTACTTGCCTTGACAAAGGGGACCCTGAGTGGCCCCGAAACGATCGTCGGCCTATGCAGGTCTGACTATGTATCTTTGTACATGTGATGGGACAATAAAATTGTGGTGATTGCTCCGATAAGTCTGTGTGCGGACTCCTCCATGACGACAGACCAGCTAAACCATCTGATCTGCATGCTCATTCTGGGCCCGAGACTTATACAGTGGGATGCAAAAGTTTGGGCAACCTTGTTAATCGTCATGATTCTCCTGTATAAATCGTTGGTTGTTACGA
Source organism: Hyperolius riggenbachi (assembly GCF_040937935.1). Taxonomy (NCBI): domain Eukaryota; kingdom Metazoa; phylum Chordata; class Amphibia; order Anura; family Hyperoliidae; genus Hyperolius; species Hyperolius riggenbachi. The sequence goes on along the minus strand of NC_090647.1, from coordinate 455,039,919 downwards.
TAAAAAATGTCAGTTAAATATAACATATAGGAGATGCACACAGTGGTATTTGAGAAGTGAAATAAGATTTATTGAATTTACAGAAAGTGTGCAATAATTATTTAAATAAAATTAGGCAGATGCATAAATTTGGGCACTGTTGTCATTTTATTGATTTCAAAACCTTTAGAACTAATTATTGGAACTCAAATTGGCTTGATAAGCTCTGTGACCCCTGACCTACATACACAGGTGAATCCAATTATGAGAAAGAGTATTTAAGGGGGTCAGTTGTAAGTTTCCCTCCTCTTTTAATTTTCTCTGAAGAGTAGCAACATGGGGGTCTCAAAACGACTCTCAAATGACCTGAAGACAAAGATTGTTCACCATCACGGTTTAAGGTAAGGATACAGAAAGCTGTCTCAGAGATTTCAGCTGTCTGTTTCCACATTTAGGAACATATTGAAGAAATGGAAGACCACAGGCTCAGTTCAAGTTAAGTCTCGAAGTGGCAGACCGATAATCTCAGATAAACAGAAGCGACGAATGGTAAGAACAGTCAGAGTCAACCCACAGCCTAGCACCAAAGACCTACAACCTCATCTTGCTGCAGATAGAGTCACTGTGCATCGTTCAACCATTCGGCGCACTTTACACAAGGAGATGCTGTATGCAAGAGTGATGTAGAGGAATCCTTTTCTCCGCCCACAGCACAAACAGAACCGCTTGAGGTATGCTAAAGCACATTTGGATGAGCCAGTTACATTTTGCAATAAGGTGCGGTGGACTGATGAAACTAAAATTGAGACTGGGAATCTTGTCAAAGTTAAGGGACGCATGGACTCCACAGTGTCAGCAAATTGTGGAGACCAATGTCCAGGAATTAGTGACAAAGCTTAAGCTGCGTCAGGGCTGGATCTTTCAACAAGACAACGACCCTAAACACTGCTCAAAATCCACTAAGGCATTCATGCAGAGGAACAAGTACAATGTTCTGGAATGGCCATCTCAGTCCCCAGTCCTGAATATAATTGAAAATCTGAAGTGTGAGTTAAAGAGAGCTGTCCATGATCGGAAGCAATCAAACCTGAATGAACTAGAGATGTTTTGTAAAGAGGAATGATCCCAAACACCTTTAACCAGAATCCAGACTCTCATTGGAACCTACAGGAAGCATTTAGAGGCTGTAATTTCTGCAAAAGGAGGATCTACTAAATATTAATTTCATTTCTTTTTTGTGGTGCCCAAATCTATGCACCTGCCTAATTTTGTTTAAACAATTATTGCACACTTTCTGTAAATCTGATAAACTTCATTTCACTTATCAAATACCACTGTGTGTGTCTATATGATATATTTAACTAACATTTTTATCGTAACAACCAACAATTTATACAGGAAAATCATGACAATTAACAAGGTTGCCCAAACTTTTGGAGCACAGACTGGAGGACAGCATGGTCTCCGGACCCTGTAGAGGCTTCCCATGCTGTCCTCCGGTCCACCACCACCGGGCCTTACAATTTACATATTCATGAATGGAATCCACCAATCAAAACACTTTGATGTCAAAATACTAGCAAATTGGAGTAAAATATCATCACAACATGTTAATTACAATTAAAATAGTATAACCGTTTAATGCTAGTCTAAATCCACTCTCTAAATACTTTTAACCACCCTCCAAAGTCTCACATATCAAAAGTTTGGCATATCACAAGCAGCACAGCCAATCAAATGCATAGCGACAACGTCCGCTTTAAAACTACGCAGATACGCATAGAACCGGCCAATCGTCATATCGCCTACAACGTCCGCATAAAGACTAGACGCGTCCCATCCGTACAAAGGTACGCATGGACTTGTCCAATGACCAGAGCGCCTACAACATCCGCATAAAAGCATGCACCCAAAAAAAACATTTTCATCTTATAGCGAAAAAAATGTCAAAACAATGCAATGATTATGCAATGCCACTGTGAACAGTCATTACTCCCACAATACATTTTAAGTTATCCACCTATCCATCATCCTAACTAGAGATAAGTTTATTATATAATCAATTTACAAATATCGTATTCACGATTTAAACCCCTGGGTTGCAAGGTGTCAAGTCTCTTTATCCAAAAGTATTCCCTTTTAAGCAGCTCTTTTATTCTGTCACCTCTCCTCCTCTGTGGCAGCACCCCTTCCAAAACCTGTACTTTTAACTGGGCAACATTGTGTTCAAAGTTGCAAAAATGTTCAGAAACTGCCAGTTCTGAATTTTTTGTCCTACTACTCGATTTATGAGAAGCAATTCTATCCCTGAGGCATTGGGTGGTCTGACCGACATACCCAGTGCTGCAGGGACATTTCAGCAGATAAACCACATATCTTGATTCGCATGTGAAGTAGCCATTAATGTTAAATTTTGTCCCTCTACTAGGATGTACAAATGTGTCCCCTTTTATAATGTGATTAAATAGGTGGCATCCAAGAAGACGGGGATAAGTGCCCCTCCTGGAGGTCACCCGTGCCACCTCAGTGCCAATATCTCCTTGCACTATTTTATCCCTCAGGGATGGCACTTTCCTGAAGGAAAAAAGGGGGTGTGCATGAAATTCACGTATGATCCCTGCTTTAGAATTGGCCAATGTTTGTTGACTATAGCACCTATCCTTTCTGATAGCACATTATATGTTGTAACAAGTGGAATCCTGTCCCTAAGCTCTGCTCTCTCCTTTCTTACCATAATTTTTGAACACCAAACCTTCCTTTGCAAGCCCTCATGTCAAAATCTTTTTCCAAGTATATTGCCGGGTAACCCCTGGCTAAAAATGTATACTTCATCTCTTTCAACCTTTTCTCCTTCATATCTGAATCACTTACAATTCTTTCTACCCGCTGGAATTGACCCTTGGGAATATTCAATTTTACATGAGGAGTATTAAAAGCTGGCAAAGTGAAGGATTGCGTTCCTGTCTGTAGGCTTTACATATAAATTGGTCTCTAGTCTGCCTTCCCTCTGAAACCATCAAGTATCCAAAAATGAACTTTTTCATAATCACAATGTACTGTTAGAACAATTTCAGGACATTTAGAGTGCAGTTCTTCAACAAAGGAGTCTAGGCTCGAATGTGGCCCTGCCCATAAACAAAAAATATTGCCTATATATTGACGCCAAAAAACAGCATATTTGCAAAATATTGGACTTGAAAAAAACAAAAACTTCTTCGAACAAGCCCATAAATAAATTAGTATAGGACGGGGCCACGTTCAAGCCCATTGCTGTACCCCTTTGCTGCACATAATACATGTTCCCAAATAAGAAATAATTATTTCTCAATACAATTTCTAATCATGCAAACAGAAACTTTCTTTCAGCAACAAAAAAATCAGTGTACACTTCTAGATAATACTTAATTGCCTCCACACCCCCTTCATGGGGTATGGAAGTATATAGAGCACCAACGTCCATAGTGACAAGTAAGACCTCCTGTTCTACATATTACATTTGCTTAATATCTTGTAAACAAAAAATGTCCCATATCTCTGATATATGAGTCCAGTGTAAAAACAATAGGTCTTAATATTTTATCCAAAAATATGGAGATATTAGAAAAAACTGAATCTATACGGGACACTATTGGACTAATGGGAGGGTCCTTCAACCTTTTATGGATTTTAGGCAAGACAGATATAATTGTGACTCTAGGAAACTTCTTGATCAAAAATGTACGTAAATCACTTTCAATCAACTTCTGACTCTCTGCTGATGTCACAACTTCTTCAATTACTTTCTGAATATCTCTAGTGGGGTCACAAGTCAATTTTTCATATACATCACCATCCTGTAGTTGTCGGGCAATTTCTTTTTTGTAATCCTCAGTGTCCATTATGACCACAGCACCGCCTTTGTCCGCGGGCTTTATCGTTAATAGCTTGTTTCTCCACAGTGCATTTAGAGCTGCTTTTTTATCCTTTGTCATATTCCACGGGATGTTCTTGATCTTTTTTTATTCAAATTGTTCCTGTAATTCCTTAACATCCAGATTTACCCTCTCAATAAAGCTGTCAATTATACCATGTTTCTCAAACCCCATTTTTTTAATTTAATGCATTCCATAGATGCAGGTTGTGGATGCGAAAAAGGATGATTAATTCCCCCAAAAATATTTTAACTTTAAAGACCTGTAGAATCTAGCAAGTTCCACATCGAGTAGGAAAAAGTCGGGATAATTCATAGGGCAAAAAGACAGTCCATAATTCAATACTTTGGGCTTGATTCACAAAGCAGTGGTAACTGTTAGCACGCCTGTGAAAACCCCCTTAGCATGTCTAAACGAGCTTTTTGCGCGCAAAACTTTATGCGCGCACTGCTCAGAGCACAGGGCGCTCCGTGCGAAGTGCCCATTAAAGCCCATGGGACTTAGCGCGCATAGGACTTTGCGCGCGCAACACTTTGCACGCGCAAAGATAGCGGGCGATCTGATTGAGAAATCCGGTGGTAACCTACTTAGCACCCAGGTTAGCATGTCTAAAGACTTGCTAAGTAGGTTAGCACCGCTTTGTGAATCAAGCCCTTTATGTTCCACTTCAGTCAGGTTATACTATTTTAATTGTAAATAACGTGTTGATATTTTACTCCAATTTGCTAGTATTTTGACATCAAAGTGTTTTGATTGGTAGAGTCCATTCATGAATATGTAAATTGTAAGTCTTCCATCAGGTCCTCTGGAGACCTATAAAAGATGTGTGTTACTTGTGGTGTATTGTCAGACTCTGCAATGATTTGAAAAAGAGGGGTCGAAACGCCTGTGTGTCATCATCATGCAGACCTGTTTTACTGATGTGTTTTAATTGAAAGAGCTATTAATGAAGAATTTTGAAAGCTGGATGGTGCGGACCTGTGATGATTGCTGAAGATTCCCTGTGACTCCAGGGGTGGTCCCTGTACATTAGGCCCATTGGTGCAGCAATGTTGGTTACCTGAGATAAGATTTATTACAGCAGAAACATTTCTGATAAGAGTGGAGTGAGGTTCCAATCTGCATAACAGACACAAAGGAGTGGGTAAATGGAATTTGATTTTGTGGCTGACAATCCCTTTTTAAGCCGGCATTCAGGAGATAAAACTTGTATTCAGGCAGCAGTGTTCTAGACAGATTATTAGAAAGAGGGAAATATTCAGAAAAAAAAGTACATTTTGTAAAATAACTAAGGGGTTACTTTCATGTTATGCTTGTTATAGTTCTGTTTAAAACTGAATGCTAAATTTTCATGCAGTGCCTCCCCTTCCCTTTCAATGGAAATTTGCATTGGAATGGGGAATCATGAGAGAATTAAGCAGCAAAATGGTTTCATTCCAAATTGCTTTGATGTATAGTACATCAGGCACTATGTATGCTTTAATAGATCACCTAGTTGTTATGTGCATTTTTTACTACTGTATGTTCATGGTAATGTGCAGAAGAAGCATCACTTGTGAAATGGAAAACAATTTGCTCGCTGGAAATGTTATGCAAATTGAACTATTTATAACCACCTCCAAATATTATATAAAATAAAATGTCCCACAATGTCTGCTCAAAACAGCCAATATGCCAATCTCTCTGTCCTTGTGGGTTCTTAAATAAAATAACACAGTAAAATATTGTTAAAAGAAAAAAAACTGTAAAATCCTAGAAAATTTCACCAGCTTGAGCTTACAATCTTTCACTATCAATACCTCTATTAAGATGATCCTATGCTAGTTAGTTATCAGGAAATAACCGAATGCTAATTCTGATATTTTGTGCAGTATGCCAGTTCTCCATTACAAGTCCACATTGGTAGGTTGCTCATACGTACCTAGAGTTGAGCCGAAATTTTCGTAATTTTGCGTTTTCTTAATTACAGAGATGCAAATTTTGCCGCTACGACACAAATTTGTAATTTCATAATTGCCATACAAACCGTAATTCGGAATTCTGTAAGCCAAATTTCGGTTTCATAATTTCGCATTTCAGTGCAAATTCGTGTTTAATGCAAAATTTCGTAATTTCATGTTTTCTATAGAAACAAAGTTATTTTAGTTACGAAAATAGATGTAATTTTATTTCAAATAGTAATTATGCACATTTAGGTAATGACTAAACTCAGGAAAGTCACTCATTGATTGCAATTACTGATTGCAATTACTGATAATGCAATGGCCCCTGCACATGCTGTCGCTTTAAATGTATCAGGAGGGTCTATCTGCAGCCACTTCTAAGACAGATGCTCTTTGCCATGGTGCACTTAGCGGTCATGTTGAGACACTTGGTTTTGGGCCTTGCAATATCTGATAATGCAAAGGTCCCTGCATGTACTGTCACTTTGAATGCATCAGGAGGCTCTACCTGCAGCCACTTCTAAGACAGGTGCTCTTTGTCTAGGTGCACTTAGTGGTCATGCATGCTGAGACACTTGGTTTCGGGCCTTGCAATATCTGATAATGCAAAGGTACCTGCAAGTGCTGCTGATTTAAATGTATCAGGAGGCTCTGGACTGGAACACAATTTTGAGAACGGACGAATTTCCGAAATTCTGGTTTGTTTGTGTTATGTAGACGATCGTAATTACGAAATTCCTCATAAAGACAAAATTTTGCGTAATTTTCTGGAATTCATAAAATTTTGATTACGGCCATAATCATAAGTTTGCGAATTACGTCAAATTTTGCGTAATCGTAATTAGGTCATTACGCTCATCACTACCCACACGTTTAAGGCATGTTAACGTGGGAGAAAACTCTGACATAACATTCAATGAAAATGTGTTTTCCTACTTTTTATTACCCATACAGTTATATTTGCTTTTGTGCACAAGTATTATTGTCTGTTTACAAATTACAAGTTACCAAACTAAGTTTATCTGCTCTGAAAGCTGCCATTGCATTTTATTGCATAGCTGCTGTATATATTAAAATCTATCTAGTAATCACTTCTCATCTGCACACATACTAGAAGTGGTAAGAGCTCAGTTTTAGCACTTTGCTAGTGTTTACTAAATGTATCTGACAATGAAATGTAAACAAAAGATAATATTATCACCTCTTTGGATGTGGCCAGAAGCTTTCCACTGGAGCTAGGAGCTTTCTGCTCAGGCCTGGATTAACATCACAGGAGCTTATAGGCACAGATGTCCTGGCACCCTAGACTGCGCCCTCCATGCACCTACAAACCCCCGCCAAACCGCACCACAAGTGTGCTGGCCGGCCCAGCTGTCACTCCTCCCTTACTTCCCTTGCTTGTCATAGGTAGCTACAGGTGCCCCTTGTATTAGATAGCCAGAAATACCCTCAGGATTAAGTAGCTAGAGGTGCCCCCAAGAATTAGGTAGATAGAGGAACCTCAGTATAAGGTAGCTAGAGGTGCTCCTTACTGAAGGGAGATCTCATCAGTGGAATGTCATGAGTAGGATGAGTAATCTCTCATTTACACTCCGCTTAGGACTTTGCATAGGGAGGGAGGTGCTCTGGGAGGGGAGTGAGCCGCCTTTCCATCATCTGGCGCCTGTAGGCACATGCCTACAGTGCCTTATGGTAAATCCAGCCCTGTTTCCACTGAAGAACAAAGTGCTGTGCTTAACTGTTTTTATTTATTTATTTATTTTTTGTGGTAGTATATTTCATGCTGTAAATAATCTTATCGAGCAAAGAAGAAATGCTGAGTGTCATACAACTTTAAAAAATAATTCTGCAAAACATCATATGAAAGTTTCCCTCGTTTTATCTTAGCTGCGTTTTTTTTTTCACATTCCATTTTTCCTTCTTTTACAATTCAGTTTGAGAATGCGGGAAAAATGCTGAAACATCACTATGTAGTCTCTGCTTTTACTAATGAAGCGCAAGGCTATTATCTTGGATAATAGAGCTCTGATTCTCCTCTTGGACCCAGGCTATGGGCCAGGGCCACCATAATAATATTCTGGGTTCCATGCTATGGATATTTTGCACCTAACCTGAAGAGTATCTCAGCATTCCAATGCATTGGGCCTCAACTTATTTGTAGATGTCAAAATGTCCCCCAGCTTCCCTTTCCCTTGTTTTTTTTTTCTTTGAGAGTTCCCTGAAGTCCCTAATGTGTTACATTTTATTATGTTCCCAGCACTGCAGTATCCCCATAATTGAACCCCCCACATAGAGCAGTCACAGTATAAAAAGACTTTACTGCTGCTAATCATGATACTATGCAGTTCTAGTGGTCACCATCCATAAACTGATGAGAATAAGTATTTTGTTTAACATAAAAACAAGGAACACCAAGAGCCCCAATAGTGTAATATGTACTGGTAAATGGTTACTAGATAGAGTAAATATTAACACTCACAAACCAGGGTTACCATTAGGCAACCACTGTAAAGGCAGGTGGGGAGATTTTCCTGACCCCACTCAGGAATAAGAAGTCGCTCTCTGTAGATGAGAAAAAAGGGGGTTCAACCCTCCACCCAGGGTGGACTCAATATTATGCAGGCGCCAAAAGGATAAAAGGAAGCTAAATGAGCTTAAAAACCAAATTTTTTGTAACTAGAGGAGGTAGTGGTGGACTTACCTCCTCCAAGTAGACACACAACGACTGTAGTAAAGACAGTCAATATATTTTATTTATGAACTCCAAATATGCAACGCGTTTCGCAGGTTTGATCCCGCTTCATCAGGCAATAACAACGGAGCAATAGCATATGTGGTCAGTAGAAGAGCCAGGCACCTCTGGGGACAGAGGTGCCTGGCTCTTCTACTGACCACATATGCCACATACTGCATAATCTTTTTTTAACATAATGATGCAAAAAAGGCAGAAGGAAAAGTGGGTGCCAGAATTCCATTAGTAGAATATTTATATTTTTACCAATATTGTACTACCAATAGTAATTGGTAATTCTATACTATGGGTCAGAAAAGAGCAGGGGCATGTCTTTTCCATCTTGGTGGTGGCAGATATCCAATCAAATGCTTGGTGACAGGAAGCTTAGGGCATTGCGCACACACTTTATTACTAAGCAGAATAGCAATGTGATAATAGTAAAATGGTGTGCAGTGTTGGTGCTTTCACTCGCCAAGAAATGATCAACGGTGATTGCATAACAGTGTTATTTGTGCACAAACTCTCCAAAGATCAGAACATGAACCAGAGTTTTTAACCCACTGACTTCAATGGGATTCGAGTCTGGTCCCTGAATGGACCCAAACACTGGGACTCGTTCAGGTGAACTGCTGTCAAACCAATCTAATGGCAATTAGATCTTCACCTTTCATTTATACACTCTTCCTTGGTATAAATTACTCACTGTCAGTGGCATAGCAATAGGCGGTGGAGAGGTCGCCACCGCATCGGGGCCCTTGGGCTAGAGGGGCCCTATGGGGCCCACCCTCAACCACAGTATTAGCTCTTTATTGGTCCTGTGCTGGTAATAATCACTTCTATAAATTCTTTGAGTAGTGGTAATCATTAACAAACTGTTCTCCATCCCCTTCTTGCACCTCTGACATTGTGGTTGTCCTTTATTGGTTTTGGTGAATCAATTGTTATGTATAGCATGCTTGGGGGAGCCCCAATGCAAAACTTGCACCGGAGCCCATAGCTCCTTAGCTACGCCACTGCTCACTGTACTCTGCAATGCTTAGAGTTATAGGTCCTCTCTCTAAAAATAAAAATAAATAATGTAAATGCACTGATAAAAAGACTAGACCATAAATTGCTTACGTAACTTGTCAAAAAATAAATAAATAGACTAAGCGAATGTGTCAATTTCGAACAAGATTGCCTGAGAGTAACATCCAAACCATAAAAGTTAGATTTATAAAGAAAATATCAATTTTTGAAAAATATCTGTTGATAGGTTGTTTACAAAAGTCGAGTAAATCAAATTACAGGTTCTGTTAGTTAAAAAAAAAATGCTTGTTTTGGTCATAACAGTAGCTAGAATATTTAAAATGAAATTAATAAGCGATGTTAGAAGAAAATGATATACACAGGCCAGGAAGAAAACATATTTCAAGCCAATTTATGTCATTGTTACTGGGCATTCTGACAGCTTCTCTTGCTGGCTACACGCAACGGCCAGCTAATCCTTTTTGTACACGCGGCTTATTGGAAGTATTCACAGGAAACATTTTCCTTTCTGTGTATGAATATAATGAAAGTGAAGGCAATATAGTCCCCATAGATTCAAGAGATAGGAATTTACAACAAACCTTAAAATTGCAGCTGACAGCGATGGAGTGGAAAATACATATTAGTGTGTAATCTCTCATTCACTACAGCGTGCAGCTATCTTCTGAATGATCGCCCATTGTTAGAAGACTGTCAAAGGACACAGTCATTCAGTAATTTAGAATAGTAAAAAAAAAAAAAAAAGTATAATGAAAAGTATAATGTTATGGTTCTTTAGAAGAAGTCCGGGTACATTTAAAAAAAAACACTGATGTTAGGAAAACATGCAGAATCTAATGTTCTGTACTATGTCTAAGGCAGGAAGGGAAAAGACCTGAGTTGGAGTAGACGATGAGCACAGTTGCTTGAGGCAACGATTGCTTCCTGGATGTTTAATTATCTTTCCCTTCATCTGGTGGTGGGAAGCCACTAAGGTATGTGATAGTTGGCTTGTCCTGTTTAATTCCATGGCTTTGACAATGAGTAATGTAAGTTCTCCTATCTTTATTAGGATTTTTTTTCTCATGGATGAAATGGGAATCTCCTGAGCCTTTGGTTTTGAGCTTGGAGTCCAAGACCAAGTGTTCAGCCTTAGTCTCTGTAAGCAGTTGTTTTTAGTGCACAGGTGCCGGGCGCTTTTTTGGCTACCACAAAATAAGTTTGTGGTACGTGTGACTTAACGGGCAGGAGGTTTGCAGTGCTCGGAGGAGACATCCTCTGATTTTTATTACGTGCTCGTTTGACCTGATGTTTGTGAGTAGCGCTAGTACGCTACTATCTTTTAGTCTTCTTAATAAACAGTTTTACACTATATGAGTTTATACAGATGATCCAGTTGCAGTGTACTGTGTGTTGGCTGGTGGTGAGGGACCCATACACCAGAAAGGGGGAATGTCCACCTTAGCCCAGGTGGATATTCCCCCTAGTGTATATGCTGTTTGAAGCTGTCTGTGACCTGGCAGCAGAGATACAAGGTGAGCACGGTCTCTATTGGTGCCGGGTGCACAGGTGTGGATGTGGTGGCCCCTTCGTTTATACACGGTGACATCGCTGGTAGTGGTGTCCCCCCGCAAAGCTTCTGAGGCAGTCCACGCTATGATAATCTTTGTCTTGTTTATATATATACATGACATCGCCATAAGTTTGAAGGAATCGGAGAGCCTATAAGATCATATTGGATCACATAGAGCTTTGTGATCTGTCTGTGGGTCGGGGCAGCCATAGCAAAAGGTGAGAGCGTTCCCTGAAGGTAGTGGAGCACGAGTAAGACGGTGAACCATAATATACCACGTGGGGAAGTTTAAGGTGGAAGATTCCTGCTTTACTTGCAATCTATCGAATTAACTTTTTATGTTTGTATTTATCTGAGGTGCATTGAATTGGAAGAGTTGAAGAAACAAAAGGAAGCCTGGGCTAAGGTGGATTGTGTGGACAATATAGTGGACTGTAAGGCAGCGCATAGTTTTTTTTATAATTGGTTGTGTATAATGTTTACATTCAAAGCAAATACCAGTAAAAATGTTCTGTCCTGCTGATGCTGTGGAAGCTGATGTGTATTCTGTTTATGCCCCCAGCCACACTGCTGTCTTCCTAAAACTTGCCTGCCTCCATCTCCAGATGTATATCATCTTCTACCCTCAAAGTGGTGCAGAGGGTATACCTGACATCTTCACAGAGCAGAACATGCTGATATAAGCAGACAAGGCCAGATTTATACTTTTAGTGCCGCTAGGCCAAGTATGTTGTGACTCCCTTTCTTGTGCAGCAGTGCCCCTCCCATTCCATGCGCAGCCCCCTCTTCCATGTGTATAATCAATGTACAGCAGCACCTTTCTTTCAGGACCAGCTCCCTTGAGCATCAGTTTCCTTTTTCATGTTTTTTTTCCCCATTTTCACCCTCCTCTTTCATATGGAATAGCCCCGTTCATGTCTAGGAGCCTCTTGGCCTGCAAGTGCCCAAGGCCCGGGCCTTTGAGGCTTTTCCAGAAATAGGACCATGTGAGCAGAGAGCCAGTGTGTCTGTACAAAAAAGGTCATCCAAAATAATCAAGAGAAATATTGATAAAAGGCATAATAACTCTTTAATTGTGACATAAGGTGGCCAACACTTCGATGGCCAACACTTGGATTCGACCATCAGATAGATTTCTGTCAGATGCATGTCAAGTCACATCTGATGTGTGCCACACACTAGAAACAGATTTCCAATAGATTTCAAAATGAAATATTTTGGAAATAGATCTAAATGCATTATTGGACTATAAGATCCAATGCAACTCTATGGGCCACCTGCCAGCAGCAGATCGACCTAGATTTTCCATCCAGTAGATAGATCAAATCGATTGAAACTGGCCGCAAATCAATCGATCGGCTGATACAATAGAATTGATTTCCAATCAATCGATCGATGGCTGCAATTGATCAGTGTATGGGCCCCTTTACTCATTTTTGCTGTGCATTTACTAATATGTATCACTAAGTTTTGAAAAAGTTTAACCTAAATGAGTCTAAAATAGACTCTAAAGACTACAGCTGATTTTAAACCAAGCAAGTATGCCTGAGTCCCCATTGAATGTGTGCTCATTATTACCGAAAGTAATTATGTATAACATGTCTCACATGAGTACATATAATTTATAGAATGACATTAAACTATATTACCTGTCTTATTAATATCATAACACATAATAAGCTGTACATCTCTTTATTTCCCATGCAAAAAGGGAATGGTTCCCTTCAGACCGAACGGACTGCAGAAAGCGTTCCGAATATGCCCAACCGGTTATTAACAATCATAGTTGCACTTTGCTGACACCTTAAAAAAAAACAAGAGATTCACACAAGCGCTGCTGAGCAGCCCGTGAAATACTGGCCAATTTAATATCCGCCGTTAAGCAGACATATGGGCCAGAGCTGAGAGCTCTGCATTGCCTGCTATAGTAAGCAGCTTGAATGGATAGCTGGAGAAATGCATATATTCCGAGCAATAATCTAACAACACCTGTAAATAACCACACCTAAGTATTTCACTGACTTTTTATGAACCGATTGACTTCTGATCTCGCGGTTTTATAGGTCTGCAAAGCACATTAAAGAAGTCACAGGCTGGCTATTTATAGCTTTTCATTCATTAAACCCCAATGACGACATCCATCAATCCCCCCCCCGTGCACCTTGTTATCATGGATCGAGGGACAGATTGGGAGGATCGTGACTGGTCATCATGTGCTGTGGAAGACGGAAACCTCTGTTTTCAGATATAATTGTCACATTTATTACTGGCAGATTGTGGTGCCCAAATCTGATTTTGCAACAAATCTGGCCAATTGAAAATGAAAGGAAAGCCCTTGAATCCATAAATCTGCTTTTCTCAAGGATTTAGTAAGGGGTGCTTTGAACTTCTTAGTGACAGTGTTGTTTGTGTTAGTAGAATTCATGCAGAATTGTGTGATTAGGTTGATTAAATTGTTCCTAGCTCTGGGAGTGAAAGGTCATGTATATTCCTGCTCCAACCACAGGCTCTCCTCACCGCTACCGTCTGGTTACCTTTGAATAATCAAGGCTAAAGTGTATAGTTACTGTAGGTACACGACTCCTAGCACTGGCATAGGTCGTAATGATACTGGAGTGGATTCGTATCGTTTAAGAAAGAAAATTCACTCTGGTAGCAATTTAGACGAATCAGAAAATATCTGTCTACTGTGATAAATGGCAGAAGTCAAAATCTATTTTTTAAAATTAATATTATGTGTCAAATAATTACTAAAATGATCCCCTTCTGCTTCCTGACTAACCCTAACCTCAGTACAAGTAGCCAGTCATAGCACCCCAAGTATTGGTAGCTAGAAATGGCCCGAACGGTTCGCACACGAACTTATTCGTGTGAACTGCGGTGGTTTGCGTTCGCGGTGAACCACAAACTATATGCAAGTTCGACCCACCCCCTATACTACATCATTAGGGTCAACTTTGTCCCTCTACATCACAGTCAGCAGACACAGGGTAGCCAATCAGGCTACACTCCCTCCTGGAGCCCCCCCCCCCCCCCATATGAAAGGCATGCAGCGTTAGAATTTTCACTCACTCGTGTGGTTGCAATAATTAGAGAAGGGAGAGAACCTGCTGTAGATATAGGGAAAGCTTACATTTGGTAGAACAGTGAGGAGAACGCCAGCGCATACCACTAAGGCTGCATCTGAAATGACCACCAGCTCAGTGTGCAGCACCTAAATAGATTTTCTGCACACTTCACATTCAATTCAGATGCAAATCATATGCAAATCTGCTACTTATCATGCAAACAGGAAACTCAGAAGGAGGGGCTGGGAGCAGCTAACCTGACAGTTACATAGTTACAAAGTTAAGGAAAGGTGGGGGGAAAGGCTGTGCATCCCTAAACACATGCTGCAATTGAATGGTTAATCGCACAGGCATACACCACCTCTGCCAGACTGAAAAATGCATGCCCTGCATCCAAAACAAGTGCTAACATTTATTAAACTAGGAGGAACTTTAGCTTCCAATATGGTTTGCATGCAAAGTATATTACACTAGACACTTGCGCCATGGTGAGGCAGACCTCCGGGCAAGTGACCTAACCTAAATTTAAAACCTTGGGAGCAGCTAAGCAAAATAGTGTAACTTACATTTGGTAGAACAGCGAGGAGAATGCCAGCGCATACCACTAAGGCTGCATCTGAAATGACCACCAGCTCAGTGTGCAGCACCTCACCGTGGCGCAAGTGTCTAGTATAATATACTTTGCATGCAAACCATATTGGAAGCTAAAGTTCCTCCTAGTTTAGTAAATGTTAGCACTTGTGTTGGATGCAGGGCATGCATTTTTCAGTCTGGCAGAGGCGGTGTATGCCTGTGCAATTAACCATTCAATTGCAGCATGTGTTTAGGGATGCGCAGCCTTTCCCCCCACCTTTCCATAGGGAAAGCTTAGTTGGCCTCTTGTGTTAGATTTGTTAGCTTGCTCCTTGCTGATACTTATTGCTAAAAATCACTCCTCAACAGCTCTTTTAAGAGCTAATGTTGTTCTTGTGATCTATTTTTTTTTGTGTGTGTCCCACAGACACTTGTGTCGCATATACACTCAGTCACTCAGTCTTAGCTGGCCCTTGGCCCCTTGGTAATTCCTACTGTGCCACTGCCAGGCCCAGCACATTCAGTGACTACCTGTGTGTGACAGCTGCACATTTGTAATACCAATCCCTGCATACCTGTTCAGTAGTGCACCTACCTATGTGACCGCAAGCAATGTTATATTATATACCAGTCACTCACTGCACCTGTTCACGTTACCTGTGTGTGTGTAGCTGTACATTTGTAATACCAGTCCCTGCATACTTGTTCAGTAGTGCACCTACCTACGTGACTGCAAGCAGTGTTATATTATATACCAGTCACTCGCTGCACCTGTTCACGGTACCTGTGTGTGTGACAGCTACAAATTTGTAATACCAATCTGTGCATACCTGTTCAGTAGTGCACCTACCTACATGACCGCAAGCAGTGTTATATTATATACCAGTCACTCGCTGCACTTGTTCACGGTACCTGTGTGCGTGACAGCTGCACATTTGTAATACCAATCACTGAATACCTACCTGTTCAGTGCACCTACCTACCTACGTGAGTGCACGCAGAGTTATATACCAGTCACTGCACCTGTTCACGGTACCTGTGTGTGTGTGACAGCTGCACATTGTATTGATACCAGTCACTGCATACCTGTTCAGTGCACCTACGTGACCTCACTCAGTGTTATATTATATACCAGTAACTGCATACCTGTTCACGGTACCAGTGTGTGTGTGACAGCTGCACATTTGTAATACTAGTCATTGCATAATTGTTCACAGTACCTGTGTGACCGCACATTGTTTAATATACCAGCCCTTGCATACCTGTTAACTGCACCTGTGTGACAGCTGCACATTGTATTGTAATACCAGTCACTGAATACCTTTCACTGCACCTGTATGACTGCACATTGTATTAGTCAAGTCAGTGCATATCTTTCACTTCATCCCCCCCGATATGGACAAAACAACAGGCAGAGGCAGACCCAGAGGCAGGCCACCCGGCAGGTCTGTTTGAGGTCGTGCTGATGTGATTTTGTGCGTCCCTAGACCAAATTACAGTGCTCAGAAGAAGGCATGTCCCATCAACTCCCAAGATTGTCAGGATGTGGTAGACTATTTAACACAGAACACCTCATCTTCCGCAGCCACCAGCGCTACTACAAGCACCACAAGCACTGCATTTGACACTTCGCAGGAGTTATTTGGTGGGGAATTAATTGATTCACAGCCATTATTGCTACAACAAAATGAAGGCGCTAGCAAGTTACACCACCTCATATGTCTGAGTTAGGCGAAACTATGGACATAAGGTGTGAGGAGGAGGATGATGAAGTACCTGCTGTTGGTGCAGTTTTGGAGGTGTCTGATGCAAGCAAAGCTGGGGAGGATGATTATGATAATATGGATGTCACGTGGGTTCCCAATAGAGGAGATAAACAGGGGGACAGTTCAGAGGGGGAGTCAGAGAGGAGTAGGAGGAGACGAGTTCCTTAAAGAAGCAGGGGGTGCTCATTGTCAGAAACAGCTGGTGGCAGTGTCCAGCGCCATGTATCGCCACCTATGGACAGCCAGCCAACATGCCCTTAAACGTCAGCTGTTGACGCTACCATAGTGCCCATTGTAGACATTTTTTGTGTGTGTCTGCCTCAGATGAGAGCAATGCCATCTGTTCTCTCTGTCACCAAAATTTGAAAGGACAACACCAGCGTAGGGACAACTGTCTTATGAGGGCACATGTAAAAAAGGCAGAAACTGCAATGGGAAGGTCACCTGAGGAAAAGCAGCACACCAAAGCAAAGCCACCCTCCTTGTCCTCTTCCTCCTTCAGGTGCATCATCTTCAGCCGCTTTCTCCCTTCCACCTTCACAATCACAGTCACCCACCTTGAGCGTTTCCTGCTCCTCTGCCCACAGCAGCAGCCTGGTCTGCAAAGCACGTTCAGGGCAGGTACAGTAGTTATACAGCACAATGGGTCTTTCCTTGGATGTGTGGTGGTAGCTGTTTCTCAGGCTCCCACTCCGGACTGGAATTGAACCCTGATTTCCCGGCCATTACCCGTGGTCACCATGGTACTGAGAAAGTACCATCGAAAGTTTCACACAGTTGAATGAATGGCAGACTTGCCCTCCATAACAGATTCTCGTTAAAGGTACTGAACAGCCAGCAGAAAAAGTAATTTAAAAAAATAGATGTAAGCTTTAACAATGGTAGAGAAAGAACCATTGAAAGTTGATAAGGCAGTCAGACATTACCTGATATCACTGAGGAAGAGCAATCTCGCCATGTTGCGCAATAGTCCAGCACGGCCGTCACAACACAAACAGCTGTTTGCGGTGTGTTACACAGTGAGTTTGGTGTGTCAGTGTGAAGCAGTACACTAATTACACTCCCTGATTGATGTATACACATTATTATTATTTATTTATTTATAAAGCACCAACATATTCCGTGGCGCTGTACAATGTAAGAAAACAAACAAGGGATACATAATGATACAGACAATGATATACATCATATATGAACACTTACAAAATACAGAACAGGTGATTACAATAGCAAATTTAACATGATGACTAAAATGTATAAATGTATAACAGAGTGCAAGCAATTAAAGTAACATTCCATGACACAAGGGTGAGAGCCCTGACCTTGCGAACTTACAATGCAATATGCCCTTGCTAGCTTACAATGCAAGATGTTTTAAAGCACTTTAGGCCTCCAATTTAGCATGCAATGTGATTTCTGCCCTTAAAACGCTGCTGTGCGTAAAATCCGGATTTTTCCCCGGGACTTTTGCCGTGTATCCCACTCCGCCATGCAAAAACTCAGATGTTAGATCCCTTGAAACATCTTTTCCATCACTTTTGTGGCCAGCATAAATGTTTCTAGTTTTCAAAGTTCGCCTCCCCATTGAAGTCTATTGCGGTTCTTCCACTGTTTGCTTCTCTGCTATTGGATGTGGGACAAAGAGGTGGGCCACCCTAGGCCACAAGCACCTTTCGCCATCGCAGGGGTCGGTGCCGGGACTATAGGTACGCCCCTGCCCCCAAATAAACCACTACCTGATGCCCAAAACTAAGATTTCCCTTTATTATAAACATCTTCCAACCAAACCCTTACTTTTTAACCCTTGTCTTTAAAGAGGAACTTCAGCCCAGGGCCGGCCTTTGACCTGAGCGACCTGTGCGATCGCTCAGGGCGCCGGCTTCCAGGGGGCGCTCGTGCCACCTGACCTGGCCGCATGTGTTTTAATGAACTGCGGGGCCCCGGCTGGGTCCGTCTCGCTCCGCCCCCTGGTGCGCTGCTGGGGGTGATGGGGCAAACATGCCCGTGTGGCCGCCGTAATGGAGGGGGGAGCCGCGGGGAGGGCAGCCCGACCTCTCCCTCCCTTCCTCTCCGGGCACCCTCCGTGCTCCCCCCCTCCGATCCGATGCAGACTGCTAAGAGAACAACTCACCTTCCTGGTTTCGATCGCCGGCTCCTCTCACTTGCTGCTGGTCGCCTCTTCTACATAGCCGCTGATGCACAATAAACTTCCTGCTTAACAGGAAGTTTATTGTGCATCAGCGGCTATGTAGAAGAGGCGACCAGCAGTAAGTGAGAGGAGCCGGCGATCGGAACCAGGAAGGTGAGTTGTTCTCTTAGCAGTCTGCATCGGATCGGAGGGGGGGAGCACGGAGGGTGCCCGGAGAGGAAGGGAGGGAGAGGTCGAGCTGCCCTCCCCGCGGCTCCCCCCTCCTCTATGAGGGGGAGGGGGGGTTACCTACCTACGGGGGGGGGGGTGTTACCTACCTACCTACCTACCTACCTACCTAATCTATACTGGGGGGCAGCTACCTATCTAATCTATACTAGGGGCACCTACCTATCTAATCTATACTGGGGGCACCTACCTATCTAGCCAATATTGGGGGCACCTACCTATCTAGCCAATACTGGGGACACCTACCTATCTAGCCAATACTGGGGGCACCTACCTATCTAATCTATTCTGGGGGCACCTACCTATCTAGCCATTACTGGGGACACCTACCTATCTAACCTATACTGGGGGGCAGCTACCTATCTAATCTATACTGGGGGCAGCTACCTATCTAACCTATACTGGGGGTAGCTACCTATCTAATCTATACTGGGGGCAGCTACCTATCTACCCTATACTGGGGGCATCTACCTATCTAATCTATACTGGGGGCATCTACCTATCTAATCTATACTGGGGCAGCTACCTATCTAACCTATACACTGGGGGCAGCTACCTATCTAACCTGTACTGGGGGCACCTACCTATCTAACCTATAGCTAGGACAAATGCCTATCTAACCTATACTGGGGCAAGTATACTGGCTACCTATACTGCGGGCACCTACCTGGCTAACCTATACTGGGGGGGATCTATAGCTGGCTACTTACACTAAGGGGGGGGGGAAATCTGCTGCTTAAATACACTAAAAGGGGATCTGCGACTGCAAGACTAGTAGCCTAAGCCCATATACACTAAGGGGGGGATCTGGTCTTGTATATGTAGGCAGATCCCCCCTTTAGTGTATATAGGCTTAGGCTACTAGTCTTGCAGTCGCAGATCCCCTTTTAGTGTATTTAGGCAGCAGATCCCCCCGCCATCCCCCCCCCCCATTAGTGTATGTGTGTGGTGCACTCACACGCGAAGAGGATGAGTGGGGGAGTGGGGGGGGGCACCAAACTCTGGTTACGCTCAGGGCGCTGTGAAACCTAAGGCCGGCCCTGCTTCAGCCTTAACAAACCTACTGTCATTAAGTTACATTAGTTATGTTAATTAAAATAGATAAGTAATATAATCTCTTACCCACCCTGTTTTAAAAGAACAGGCAAACATTTGTGATTTCATGAGGGCAGCCATCTTTTTGGTTGAAATGAGGTGACAGGGAGCATGGGACACAGTTCCAACTTTCCTGTGTCCTGATCACCCCTTCCAGTTGCCAGGTAAAGAGAACAACATCAGAAATCCCATCATGCTTCGCACAGCATTAGGGGAAAAATGCCTGTGTAGTTTTCTTTGATGGGGCGAAGCTTAGCTTCTGTGCAGCAAAAATGAGGTTTGGATAAGAAAAATAAAGTTCTGATGCTGTGAAACTGTTAAAGAAACACAAAGCCTTTTCAGTGCTGCTGAGTAGATTTTTAGTGTGGAGGTTCACTTTAAGTATATTCTTCCCTTACCTTATCGACTTTAGTAGTCTACACTCCCAGTGCCAAATTCATGTTCCAGCAGCCCATAGCTGAGTGGCAATTATTAGCACCAGGTGTATGATTTGGGCACAGCATTCAGCTATTATCAGGGCTGGTTCAAGTAACAATTGGGCCCTAGGGCAATATTAGCCTGGGGGCCCCCCAACAGACACCCCCGACCAAAAAGCATCATTAGAGGCCCTTTGTTGCAGCCAAATTTCCCTCCTGGGCCCCTGAGCTGGCTGCTGACCCTCCCCCAATCAGCTCCCAACTTAACAGACTCTGCAGAGTCCCTGGGGAGCAACAGTTAAAATGGGGAGGGACACCTTGGGGGCCTCTACAGGCTCTGGGGCCCTGGGGCAATTGCCCATTTTTTCCTATGGTAGCTCTGGCCCTGGCTATTATACACCTGAGAGCTGGCTTTTAGCTACAGTGTATAATGCTTGTGTCTAAATCGTGCTCCTCCTGCAAAAACAATAGACAAAAGTATTCTTGCTTATTAAGTTGTAATGGTCAATGAGATGCAAATTATTTCAAGTAAATGGAAATGCTAATTATATGCACTTTGAAAAAGGAAGTACCATTTGACTGGTCCATTCTCAAATTGCATAAATGTTCATAAAATTACTATCAGCTCCTATAATAGGAGATTAAAAACTTATTCAATAATACGCGAGGAGACTGTAGACTGTAGACTGTAGACGCGAGGAGATTGTAATTCCACTTAAAATCAACATACCAGTATCATTAAAGGACTTCAGAGGCAACCATTTTAATCTATTTGTACTCACCTGGTGTTTCTTCCAGCTCTTAGAAGTCATTTCAGTCCCTCGCCGCAGCTCCAGTCCTCCTCGGTAAAGATCGCGCCCGCACGTCTCCGTCACCAGGCGCGTACCTTGCTGGCAGGTTGGCGATGTTTACGGGCAGCCAGCGGGACAGAGAGGAGGATCGGAACTGTGGTGAGGGACTGAAATGGCTTCTAGGAGCTGAAAGAAGCTCCAGGTGAGTAAAAATAGATTTAAATGGTCGCCTCGTAAGTCCTTTGAAAAGAACCTGAGGGAAAAGAATAAAAAAGTGGGATACTTACCCAAGAAGAGGGATCCTTCAGGGGCTTCCCACATGCTCCTTCAGAACACCACAACTGCTGCCTGGAAACCTCTGGAAGTTTGCATCCGCGTTTATGCACAAGCAGGTCCATGCTGCAGCCACATGAGTACGGTGTGCAGCACGTAGCATGAAGTTGGTGGATGATTGGTCCAGCTCAATAGGCAGGCCCCGTCATACTCGCGCAGACATAGTACGACCACACTTGTACATAAAGAGGAGCCATGATAACATTTCCGACAAGTAACAAAAGAGCATAAAATGAAAGTAATAAAGATTTTTTTTTCTGAGAACTGAGGCGTCAGGGCTATGCATTCCCAAACAAACACCTTAGTAGTCTTGGTCTCTGCAAGTTAATCTAGATAAGGGATGTCGAACTGGTCCTCACACCGAGGTCCTCACACATTTTTGACACAGCTCAAATTAATTGATGGGTCTGAATCAGGAAAGGTGTGGTCCATCAGGTAGAACACATTCCTCTCTTTCTTAGTCCATCCTAAACACTAGCATGGATCTGGCCCTCCAGGCCTGGAGTTCGGCACCGGTGATCTAGATACAGGTTCAGAAGAGCTGTTGGTGGTGCAGGCATGATCTGACAGCCCTTGGGGAACTTCAACTGGTGTCTGCCAGTGATTCGGCACCATTGAATTGGCTAAGATGCCTTTTCATTTCCCTGCAGAAAGTAGACGGAATGATCTAGGCATGATACCCGGCAGCACTATTCTAATTAAATAACAATAATTGTTAGGACAAGCGCCAGCTTGACAGATAGCTTTTTCCGGAAGCAGAATGATGCCATTACAAATTTGAGGGATGTTTGTGCATACGTCAGTTAGACATTCAAGCACAAATGGTCAGATTGGGTGACTGTCGTCTAATGAATGTTTGTAAGGACTAGTTTACAGCTCTGTGCGTTTCAGCTGTGCAGTTACCAACAGCCTAAAACTGCTGATTATCTGCTGTTCCTAGACAAATGAGTGTTCAAATAGAAGGTTAGATTATGATGGGCAGCTGTCATGCGTTCACCACCCTCAGCAATCAGTTCATGGTTCTCAGGCACTGCATTCAAAGTCTGGTAGGTGATTTGTTAGCTGAGCCGAAGAAGCAGATCCTAGAGGTGCCCAAAAATCATAAAATACAAGAAAAAATGTTTAAAAAGTTGAGTGTTGGCCGGCCCTCCCTTATAGAAGACTTGTAGATTTTTTAATCACTTTTACTGAATATAAGAACAAAAAGACAATACATTTTTCATATAGACACCACTTCTTCAAGTCAATAAAAACTGCCTTCAAGGAGAGCAGTAAGCAGCATGAGCATCTTTCACCAAGTACCATTTGCAGTAGTCTTCAATGCCTTGCAAACGTGCTGTAAAGTGGATAATGTTTGCAAATGCAGATAGAACATGATAGACAAGCGTTTGTATGTACAACGCTGGTAAGGATCTAAAATATAGGCAAGAGTGACTCTACAGCTCACAACTCCCCCATAAATGTTGTGATAGGGGTCAGGCATGCATTTAACTGTGGAATGTTTTAAAATGTCTGCAGTCAACATGCACATATGAACGTGGCTGCCCACGGGTGACTTGAGGCTGCAGTTGGTAGGACTAACCACGTCCATCCCTTCATGTGAACAAAGTCTCAGATTTATTAGGTGCTTCAGAATCTGATTTTCTAGAGCTGTTTGATGTACCTATCTCCAAATTTGAGTCTAAAAATAGAATTGAAAGGACTGGCTTTTATATTAACTTGAAAATAGCACATCTGAAGTCAGACTTCAGATAAGTTTACATTAAATGAATTCTCGTCTCTTGGAAGGACACAGCAAACACAAAACTGGCATCCTTCCTGGTAATCCTCCTGGACACAGCCGCTTTAAGACTGCTCCGTTAATTCAAATGAAGATTTTGACATTTCTGAGGTCTCCAAGCTCTCCCCAGGCAGAAGCAGGTGAGAAAACTTACATGTTAATGTTCGTAATTATGCACAGTTCCTCCAAACACAACCTTGATGAATCAGCTGATCTAAACAGGTGCCACAGAATGATTTTCATGTGCCAGCTGGGGAAAAGCAAATTGTAATGCAAATGTCAGAGTAAGTATTGTTATTAGTTGAGCATATGGGCTACCTGAACCCACCGGAAACAATGACATAGGAGAAATATCATCCAAATAAGCAATCGGAGGCCTACACAGTTTGATTAATGCAAATTTTTGACTAGGAAATTGGATATAAATGTGGACTGAGACTGGAGGTAAACCTGAACTAATAAACCCTTTAGACAGAATGAGGGATTGGGGATGGATAACTGAAATCGATCACAGCAGGTCACTTCGGCACACCCTTTTCCCAGGTACATGATAAAAGGGCCCAGTTGAATAAAAAATTGGCACCGGTGGGTAAACGAAATCTCAATAACGATAAACATCATTAAAGAAATTGGTTAACCATAAATACCGTTTTAAAACAGACAGGAGATGAAAACAAAAATATATTAACGTTTTAAAATCGTTACCTAATTCATCAATACAGCTTAACTACCTAACCCTACTCTCACACAGAACCCTCCCCTGATGGTGCCTAAAACGAATCACTCCCGTGGTGGCATCTAACCCTAACCACTCCGCCTGGTGGTGCGATGTCTAACCCCTAACCGCTCCCCCTGCCCAAACACCATTACACACATAGAAACGGTAACAGATTTGATAATGTAAAATCTGTACATACAAACAAAATAATGTCAAAAACTATAAGGTTGCAAGCTTCTAAAACGATAACATATTTCAAAAACTATAATGTTCTAATGTTGTTAACGATATTTATCAGGCGCCCTCTTTTCTGCTTTGGGTGCCATTTTAACGATTAATTCATTAGGGTCTATGGTGCCCTTTTCATCCACTGGCCCCCGGCCCCTTTTTTCCTGCTTCCCTTTTCCCCATGCTGTGTCTGACCTGGGCACTGCCAAAGACGTAATGTTATTACATCTATGGTCGTGCAGTGCTATACACAGTGTAATTTGTATAGCCAGACCTCAAATTACTTCTCTCTCTGAGCTGCTATGATTCGAAGGGGGGATAGTAATTAAGGTTGCCCAGTATTTCAGCAGCAGCAGGGTAAGCCATCATTCGGCTCACCCTGTGCCCAACTGACCGGGCGGCTAAATCATAGGTACGCAAAATCAATTTACATACATAGGAAGGAATCAATCTATTTGTCCATTATTGTCAAGAATACATGTAAAGTATACCGTATATACTGAAATGTAAGCCAGGTTTTTGAGATAAAAAATATGCCAGAAAAGTTGGGGGTCGGCCTATATTTGAGTCAGGTGTGCGGGATTCCATATACAGTGCACGCATTGAACGTGTGCTTGCATCTACTGTATAGTTACTTTTCCTTATTCCTGGCAGCCATCTTCTCATCATCCTGTCATTCAGGGGCGGACTGGCCCGGGGGGACGGGTGGCAACTTCCCCCCGGGCCGCCTCCTCAGTAAACAATCAGGGCCGGGGTGTCCCGAGGAAGCACCGGCCAGCTTATTGTAGTAACTAAAATTGAATCTCAGCCCTGCCCCCTGCTCGCTCGTACTGACCAGAGACTGCAGGGCAATGGCTATGCACTTTTTCCTCTCGGTATGCTGCTTTTTCATTGGTTGCTGGCAGTGTCCTGGTGATGCACTCCACCCCCGGAAGTGGAGCTGAATCTAAGAGACACTGAAGATGCTGATGTAGCTAGCTGCTATGTAGTGTGCAGTGAACCTGGCCAGCCCACACTGTAAGTTCTCTAAAACTCTTTTACAGTCAGTGAATGTGGTGAAGATCCGACCTCATATGCAGGCTGGTACACTGGGCTGCTGCAGAAAGCTGTCAGGCATAAAACAATGTAATGTCAGCTTGCAGGGCAGAGGGCACACAGACTGCTCAGCTGGCTTGTAGTCTTGAGTGTCCGTATCTCTGCATGAACTGCTGACTCTGCCTGCACCATGCTTTCACTTGTGCTGGGCTCCCTCCCCCACAGATGAGGAAAGGAAAAACTGCTGCCACCAAAACAAGACTGCAGGTCTGAGATGAGAGCTGGAGGTGCTGAGCTGAGTACAGGAGAAATGACACCTCCCCTCCCCAACCCCTCTATCTGATTCTTAGGACACTATTAATATGAGCAGAGAAATAAAGGAAGCCTGAAACAACTAGCCCTTAGGTATTATGGGGGGTGTTGGGGTCCTTTTTATAGTGAAGGGAGCTACCAGAGCAACAGTCGGATACACAAATACTAAGGTGCCTATACAAATTCAACCAAGAGACTGATCTCTCTCTTATCAGAGAGATATCTGTTTGCCACCCATACACCTCATGCAGATTCCCGATCCTATTTCAGCATTAAATCTTTCAGGAATTGGGCTCTAGATGTCGACCCTGGCTGCTGTCCCCCCAAATGTTAGATGCCCCCCCCCCTTCCAGTACCCATGCATGTACTATTTTACCTGTCCGCTGCACCGTATGTGCTTTATACTTCTGCATTGGCACCCTACGTAGCTGCCGGCATTATGACGACATGGGGGGCATGTGTGACATCACAAATGCTCCCCACTTACTATATGCGGTAGTCACGTAGGGCGCAAATGCATAAGTACAGCAAGCCTTCGGCAGACACCTGGTGGCAGGGAATAGGTAAAGTATGTACACGCATAGGCACCAGGTGGACATATAACATTTGGGAGGACAGCAGCCAGGGGATCCATCGCAATCACTGGTCTTCTCGATTTTGCATGCTGGTCCAGCTGTGCATTGGATTGTCCATATTGGCCCAAGATTTCTCAGCCTATCCGATCAAAACATTCATCCAATTACTGCCTGACATTGGTCGAATTGTCAACTGGGCATGCTTGTTCCAGCTCCGATTTTCATCCATTCGATGATAATAATGAATCGGATGGTGGATTGCAAAATTTTTCGACTTTCAAAGTCACAGATTTTGCTGCCCGAGGAAGACAGAGCTTTGCGCTGTAGCTCTGCCTCCAGTCCATTCAATCGCCGCTGAATGCCATTGATCGAAGGCTACGCGGGGAGAGGCGGCGATCGGCAGTGATTGAATGGATTGGAGGCAGAGCTACAGCGCAAAGCTTTGCCTCTTCCAGGAAGTAACGGAGGATTTTGCTCTGGTGATTTTTGGAGGATAAAGACCTCGTACGGCCGCGGGGACACAGTGAATCATCTTTGCTATTACTGCTCAAAAGGACTCTGAAATAAAAAGAGGTAATTTGGGGCACTTCAGAGCTTGTTTAAAAAGATGTATACATACCTGGGGCTTCCTCTAGCACCATACGCTCCGATCGCTCCCACACTGCCATCCTCAGTCTACTCCTGCTCCGGTACCAGGTCCCAGCACTTCCGTCAGTCGGAGCCAGTCTGACGTAAGAGAAGTGTGCCCTCTATGTATCTCTACAGCAGCTGCTGGACTGGAGAGATACGTAGAGGGCACACTTCTCCTGCGTAGACTGGCTGCGACTGACGGAAGTGCTGGGACCCGGTACCGGAGCAGGAGTAGACTGAGGATGCAGTGTGGGAGCGATCGGAGCGTATGGTGCTAGAGGAAGCCCCAGGTATGTATACATCTTTTTATTTAAATGAGCTCTGAGTCCCTTTAAGCAATGTACTACAATTGCTCCAGAATCATGGCAGAAATGCTGCATGTAACACATTTTGCAATTGGCGCTAATCGCAAAACACCCGCGGCGCCAACCGTGGCAATGGGATCACTGCTATAGGGTAAAATAACACTAGCGCTTTAAAAAGCAGTAGCGCTTTAGTAAGTAGCGGGAATCACCCACTAATCGCTCAGATGTAGTGTTGGGCGAACATCTAGATGTTCGGGTTCGGGCCGAACAGGCCGAACATGGCCGCGATGTTCGGGTGTTCGACCCGAACTCCGAACATAATGGAAGTCAATGGGGACCCGAACTTTTGTGGTTTGTAAAGCCTCCTTACATGCTACATACCCCAAATTTACAGGGTATGTGAACCTTGGGAGTGGGTACAAGAGGAAAAAAAAAATTAGCAAAAAGAGCTTATAGTTTTTGAGAAAATCGATTTTAAAGTTTCAAAGGGAAAACTGTCTTTTAAATGCGGGAAATGTCTGTTTTCTTTGCACAGGTAACATGTTTTTTGTCGGCATGCAGTCATAAATGTAATACATATAAGAGGTTCCAGGAAAAGGGACCGGTAACGCTAACCCAGCAGCAGCACACGTGATGGAACAGGAGGAGGCGCAGGAGGAGAAGGCCACGCTTTGTGAGACACAACAACCCCGGCCTTGCATGAGGGCAAGAAGCGTGCGGATAGCATGCTTTGTACCGCCATGCAGTCATAAATGTAATAAAGATAAGAGGTTCCATAAACAGGGACCGGCAACGCTAACCCAGCAGCAGCAGCAGCAGCACACGTGATGGAACAGGAGGAGGCGCAGGAGGAGAAGGCCACGCTTTGTGAGACACAACAACCCAGGCCTTGCATGAGGACAAAAAGCGTGCGGATAGCATGCTTTTTACCGCCATGCAGTCATAAATGTAATAAAGATAAGTGGTTCAATAAACAGGGACCACGCGGCAACGCTAACCCAGCAGCAGCAGACGTGATGGAACAGGAGCAGGCGCAGGAGGAGAAGGCCACGGTTTTTGAGACACAACAACCCAGGCCTTGCATGAGGACAAAAAGCGTGCGGATATAGCAGAAATGCTTTTTGCCGCCATGCAGTCATAAATGTAATACAGATGAGAGGTTCAATAAACAGGGACCGGAAACGCTACACCATCCCAGATGTTCATTGGTCATGTTACTTGGTTGGGGTCCTGGAGTGTTGCGTAGTCATTTCCAATCCAGGATTGATTCATTTTAATTTGAGTCAGACGGTCTGCATTTTCTGTAGAGAGGCGGATACGCCGATCTGTGACGATGCCTCCGGCAGCACTGAAACAGCGTTCCGACATAACGCTGGCTGCCGGGCAAGCCATCACCTCTATTGCGTACATTGCCAGTTCGTGCCAGGTGTCTAGCTTCGATACCCAATAGTTGAAGGGTGCAGATGGATTGTTCGACACAGCTACGTCATCTGACATGTAGTCCTTGACCATCTTCTCCAGGCGATCGGTGTTGGAGGTGGATCTGCACGCTTGCTGTTCAGTGGGCTGCTGCTGCATGGGTGTCAGAAAATTTTCCCACTCCAAGGACACTGCCGATACCGTTCCCTTTTGGGTACTAGCTGCGGCTTGCGTTGTTTGCTGCCCTCCTGGTCGTTCTGGGTTTGCGGAAGTCAGTCTGTCTGCGTACAACTGGCTAGAGGAGGGGGAGGATGTCAATCTCCTCTCTAAAGTCTCCACAAGGGCCTGCTGGTATTCTTCCATTTTGACCTGTCTGACTCTTTCTTCAAGCAGTTTTGGAACATTGTGTTTGTACCGTGGATCCAGAAGGGTATAAACCCAGTAATTGGTGTTGTCCAGAATGCGCACAATGCGTGGGTCACGTTCAATGCAGTCTAGCATGAATTGAGCCATGTGTGCCAGAGTCCTACCAGAATCCTCATCATCCTCTTGTGAGCGTTGTGATAGTTGTTGTGATGCATCATAGTCGTCACCTTCCTCCTGGTCTGCTTCTGCTGACCATTCGCGTTGAATTGTGGAAGTCCAACGTGCACCGCTCTGGCCCTCGTCAGTGGTGGCATGAAATTCCTGCTCCAACTCCAGCTGTTCCTCCTCCTCTTCTTCGTCATAGCTGGGTGAGCGGTGTACCACTATTCCCAGCAGCGACACAGAGCACAATGCTATACAGTGGCGGGTGAGCGGTGTACTACTATTCCCAGCAGACACAGAACAGTAAACAGAATGCTATATAGTGTGGCTGAGTGAGCGGTGTACCACTATTCCCAGCAGACACAGAACAGTAAACAGAATGCTATATAGTGTGGCTGAGCGAGCGGTGTACCACTATTCCCAGCAGACACAGAACAGTAAACAGAATGCTATATAGTGTGGCTGAGCGAGCGGTGTACCACTATTCCCAGCAGACACAGAACAGTGAACAGAATGCTATATAATGAGGCTGAGCGAGGTACACAGAGTGGCAGTAAACAGAATGCTATATAGTGTGGCTGAGCGAGTGGTGTACCACTATTCCCAGCAGACACAGAACAGTAAACAGAATGCTATATAGTGTGGCTGAGCGAGCGGTGTACCACTATTCCCAGCAGACACAGAACAGTGAACAGAATGCTATATAATGTGGCTGAGCGAGGTACACAGAGTGGCAGTAAACAGAATGCTATATAGTGTGGCTGAGCGAGCGGTGTACTACTATTCCCAGCAGACACAGAACAGTAAACAGAATGCTATATAGTGTGGCTGAGCGAGCGGTGTACCACTATTCCCAGCAGACACAGAACAGTAAACAGAATGCTATATAGTGTGGCTGAGCGAGCGGTGTACCACTATTCCCAGCAGACACAGAACAGTAAACAGAATGCTATATAGTGTGGCTGAGCGAGCGGTGTACCACTATTCCCAGCAGACACAGAACAGTGAACAGAATGCTATATAATGTGGCTGAGCGAGGTACACAGAGTGGCAGTAAACAGAATGCTATATAGTGTGGCTGAGCGAGCGGTGTACTACTGTTCCCAGCAGCGACACAATGACAGGGGGGACCCTGGCTAGCGTGGCTGGAGCGCGAACTACCCTGCCTGCCTACCCAAAGCTAAACCCACAGACAAATGGCGGAGATATGACGTGGTTCGGGTATTTATTTACCCGAACCACGTGACAGTTCGGCCAATCAGAGCGCGTTCGGGTCCGAACCACGTGACCCGTTCGGCCAATCACAGCGCTAGCCGAACGTTCGGGGAACGTTCGGCCATGCGCTCTTAGTTCGGCCATGTGGCCGAACGGTTTGGCCGAGCACCGTCAGGTGTTCGGCCGAACTCGAACATCACCCGAACAGGGTGATGTTCTGCAGAACCCGAACAGTGGCGAACACTGTTCGCCCAACACTACTCAGATGTGAATGGGGCATAAATGTATGCATTTGGGCTGGGGCTGCCATGACAGGGCCTCTAGGCTTTGTTTTCCCCCCAGGCCAAAAGGTCCCAGTCCTCCCCTGCTGTCATTGTAGCTCTCCTTTGCAGCTCTGTGCTCACCGCTAGAGGTCGAGGCTTCATTGTGGTTACATGACAAAGAAGCCTGGTGTAAGATCCGGTGGCCGCTCATGATGTAACTTCACCAGAAGTTACATCAGGGGTTTGTAGCAGAAGTTTTAGGACTTGATTTAAATAGTAAGAGGGGCGTGAAAGTCGTCGAGACACAACCACATCCAAAGCTTCGCAATAGCCTCTGAACTTTCCAGCACTTTTGCATTATCACAGATTCACAGAAGCCTTTTCTCACGCAGACATAGCTGTTTTGGCTTCTATTTACTTTTCAGGAAATTTACTGAATTCGACAAGCTGTTCGACAAGCTCATTTGCATACATAACAACTCTACTTTATTAACATTTGCTCTATTGGAAAACAGAAAGGGATTTCAGACAATTTTTTAGTAGGGCTAGTACTATATGTTTCTATATTTATCTTAACAAGTCACATGTCACTTCAGGTGTGCTTTAAGTCACAAACATTTGCAACCTGCATTACCCAGCTGAGGTTTGCCAAGACCAAAGTTTTGCCATATTCTCTAGCTAAAGAGAAATACAGTAAATCAGGTCAACTTTCTCTGTATATTTCATGATTACCATATATAGCCAGCAGCTGGAGCTACAAACTATGTCTTAAAGAGAACCTGAGGTGAACCTAAAGGAAAACAATTAGATACTTACAAAGGCTTCTCATGTCCCCCTTGAGACCACAGCCACTGCCCTGGACCCATCTGTAGTTCGCAACTGTACTTCTCTTCATGCTCAAGAGCTTTCATGCAGCATGGCTATGTCTGCACCGTAGTATGGAGCTGCACGTGGATACACTGCGCAGGTGTAGATGTACTCACGCAGGTGCAGTACAGCCACACTCACACATGAAGAGGAGCGTAGCCATATAACACATCCAACAAGCTCTTATCGGATATGTTCCAGGGGTCTGCATGCAGCAACGTTGGGGACCAGGAGGACATGGGTAGCCTTTGCGGGATCCAGAGTCTTCCTTCTTCCTAGGAGAGTATCTATTTCTTTTTGTGTGTGTGTTTTTTTAAATATATATTTTTCGCCATGTGTACTCCTTAAATGGTTTATACCTCTTATGTTACAACTGCAGTTCAGAAATCAGAGCACACTACGGCGTAGCATGAGCCATTAATGATGATGGCTATATTTCTGCCTACTGGCAAGTAAATAATACAAACGCGTATTCATTTTACTTCTGTGTTACAGAAAAGGTCTCCAGGCATGCATGTAATGATTGGCATCCTTATCACAAAACCCAACATTCTCTGCAAACTGAGAAACAAAACTGCGCCTTGTATTTTGAATTTATTTGTAAAAGTTCATGCCAAAAGAATACATTTGTAAACTGGTAAGGCTATTTTAAAAACTGACCCAGAACACAAAACCATAGAATGAGAACTCACTTTTTGTTCCAGCTCAGTGGACCTAAGTCAGGTCAATACATTTAGTATGTGTTCTCCCAGCAATCAATGGTGGAAATTAGGCACCATTTAAGAAAAAATAAAATAAGCAATACTAATACTGTTCTACAAGGCAGTGAAGCCAAATCAATTCGTATTCAAAACTACAAATAATAAAGCACATTTCACAACTGGGAAGAGGCTCTGTTCAATGAACAAAGTACTTGTTGCAAATTGGGTGCGAAGGCTAGGCGACAACACCCACTTCAGCTGTGTGGTCCAGGCATACGTTAAAAAAGGGCGTCGGGAAAAAAGGGCGCAGGGTTTTAAACGATAAGCATGAATAACGTTTAAAAAAATTGTGCTATATTTCATTTAAAACTAATGTTTTATAAAGTTATAAATCATTAAATAATGTGTATGAAATCGGCAATTGTAAAAACGGTAATCATGCCTGCTTAAAAAGTGAAATGTATAATAACGTTTTATAAAAGATTAATAAGAATTTTACTAAAGCTATACCTAACCCTAGTTTAGAAAAAATTATTGTGCTGTTTTTCGTTTAAAAATAATGTTTTAAAAAAGATTACTGTTTTTCGTTTAAAATAATGTTTAAAAAATTATAAATCATTAAATAATGTGTAATCATGAGAATCAGTTATAAAACAGTAAAAGTCTCCGGGCGCCGCTTGTAAAACGTTATTTTTCTCCGGCACCCTTTTATCCTGTTGGGCGCCCATTAAACGATATTTATTATGGGAGTGAATGGCGGCGCCCTTTTTGTCCACTTGCCTCAGGCGCCCGAATTTACTGTTTCCGTGGTCCAGTACTAAGAATAAATCATTGCTGAAGAAGAAATGAAGATGAGAGTCAGCTAGGGTTAGGCACCAGTTAGGAAGCTTACAGGTAGAGGGAAAAAGTTTTATCCCCCAAGGTTATTAGGTAACAAGACTGCTCCCCTGCTCCAAGATGCACAGCGCCTGCTTTGGGCGCTGCCATAGACCGTACTATAATTACGGCTGGGAGAATTTCTCAGAAAACACTGTGGTTTGGGTTACTGCAATAGTCGGACCCTGAATTATGCCACCAGAGGGACAAATTAGATTATCAGAAGATAAATATATTTGTTGTATTCCCCTACTTTGCTGCGTGCAGGGAAAGATGTCTCTTAGCTTCTCCCTACACCCAGCTTAACACCGCTGGGACCATACGTATGCATTAGGTAAGATTAAAGGGAACCTAAACCAAGTATAATGATTAAAAATAAACACGCAATGTTCCTGAAAATGAATATTACATACTAACCTCATGTCAGTTCCTCTCAGAGGCTCACCATTTTCTTTTAACAATGATCCCTTACAGTTCTAACAAGATTTTGTCAGAACTGAAAAATATCAGTTGCTGTCAGTTATATATCAGTTGCTGTAAGTTAGAACTGAAAGGAGAACTGATGAGCCAGGTAAGGTCCATGTTTCTCTATAGCTCAAGTGTGTGATATTACAGTTTAACAGAATGCTGACCAGAAAGCTGTCTCACGTCTCACGATTGTCCCACGATTCTGTCTCTTGTCTCACGATTCTGTACCGATACTTACCGTATATACTCGCATATAAGCCGACCCGCATATAAGCCGACCCCCCAACTTTTACCTGAAAAACCAGGGGAAAATGATTGACCCCCATATAAGCCGGGGGTAGGAAATGCTGGCCGCCTTATTCCCCTAGTTTGTCCCAGTATAGCTAGTAAAGTGCCCAGTATGGGTAGGTAGTGCCCCAGTATAGCTAGTATAGTGCCCCAGTATAGCTAGTATAGTGCTCCAGTATAGCTAGTATAGTGTCCCAGTATAGCTAGTATAGTGTCCCAGTATAGCTAGTATAGTGCCCTAGTATAGTGCCCAGTATAGCTAGTATAGTGCTCAGTATAGCTAGTATAGTGCTCAGTATAGCTTGTAAAGTGCCCCAGTTTAGCTAGTATAGTGCTCAGTATAGATAGTATAGTGCTCAGTATAGCTAGTAAAGTGCCCCAGTTTAGCTAGTATAGTGCTCAGTATAGATAGTATAGTGCCCCAGTTTAGCTAGTATGGTGCTCAGTATAGATAGTATAGTGCCCCAGTTTAGCTAGTATGGTGCTCAGTATAGATAGTATAGTGCCCCAGTTTAGCTAGTATAGTGCTCAGTATAGATAGTATAGTGCCCCAGTTTAGCTAGTATGGTGCTCAGTATATATAGTATAGTGCCCCAGTTTAGCTAGTATGGTGCTCAGTATAGATAGTATAGTGCCTCAGTTTAGCTAGTATGGTGCTCAGTATAGATAGTATAGTGCCCCAGTTTAGCTAGTATGGTGCTCAGTATAGATAGTATAGTGCCCCAGTTTAGCTAGTATGGTGCTCAGTATAGATAGTATAGTGCCCCAGTTTAGCTAGTATGGTGCTCAGTATAGATAGTATAGTGCCCCAGTTTAGCTAGTATGGTGCTCAGTATAGATAGTATAGTGCCCTAGTTTAGCTAGTATGGTGCTCAGTATAGATAGTATAGTGCCCCAGTTTAGCTAGTATAGCGCTCAGTATAGATAGTATAGTGCCCCAGTTTAGCTAGTATAGTGCTCAGTATAGCGCTCAGTATAGCTAGTAAAGTGCCTAGTGTAGGTAGTATAGTCTGGTCCGCGGGTCCCCTCCGCTGGTCCCCCGCTCTCCCCACCCCCACCGCCGCTGCTATTACCTGCCCGCATCTTCTATTCTTCTCTCCGTTCTTGTAAACATTCACAGCAGCGCGCCCGGCGCTGCTACTGTGACGAGCGGCGAGCCAGGAAAGAGCGGTTCCCATAGTAACAGGAAGCCGCGCTCTTTCCTGCCTCCTGCCTCGTCACAGTAGCAGCGCCGGGCGCGCTGCTGTGAATGTTTACAAGCACGGAGAGAAGAATAGAAGATGCGGGCAGGTAATAGCAGCGGCGGCGGACGTGGGGGGAGCGGGGGACGTGCGGACCAGCGGAGGGGGGGGACCCGCGGACCAACATGACTCGCATACAAGCCGACCCCCCAACTTTTGGCCCCCTTTTTGGGGGTCAAAAATTCGGCTTGTATGCGAGTATATACGGTACCTCTCTGTTGCTGAACCTCTGCCTGATTACCGATTACTCTCCTGCCTCACGATTCTGTACCGATACTTACCTCTCTGTTGCCGAACCTTGCCTGTCAGACCTTTCTACTCACCAGTGGGCCCTCGCCACTGGTGAGGTGTTAGCTTCACCAGATCCTCTGGTGAAGTTATTCATTAGTGCAGTACTGTTTGTATCTCCTGCTCCTAGGCTGCAGTACAGTCTGAGTCACCCGCTCCTCGGGTGATCACTCGGCTGCAGTACTCTCTGAATCACCCGCCCCTCGGGAGATTCGGTCTCTTCAGTATTGTATCTCCAGCTTGCTGGAGCTTGAACCTGATTACACGGTCAGTGTACTGATAGTACCTCACCAGCCTCTGGTGAGGTCTCATTAAACTATATTAAAGTTACGGTTGCACCAACTCACTATACACTCAGCTCTTTGTCTACTATACTGGTATTATTGGTGATTCTGCAGATCACTCATAATCTGGTATAGCGTCTGCATTATTGGTGATTCTGCAGATCACCACATAATCAGACATCTGAGCTACGACATAAGACCGTTACAGATAGAGGGAAGTGTGTGTGTGTGTGTGTGTGCATGTGTGTGTGATGGTGTGATGGGGGGGGGGAGCTGTTGAGTAAGGTTAGGTGTCAGGTTTCCTGTGAAGGGAAAGATAAGGGGGAGGTAAGGGTTGGGCACTCAATAATAAAAATTAATAAAGGTGAGATTATAGTTAGAAAAATGGAGGCGGGGTCATAGTGTTTTGTGCTCACCACAGCTGGTGCCTGGAACAGAGAAAGAAAAAACAAAAAAAAACAAGAAAAGCTGGGTGTACACCATGGCAATGCAGGAGCCATGCATTGACTATATATATGATGTTTGCAGAGGAACAAGGCACACACCTGTGACACAAGAAGAGAAACAAGTTACAAGACACACATGGGGACACAAGTGCGGTTTAAAAACAACAAGGCACTGGAACAACATGATAACACCAAAGCATGGTGCCAAGAAACATGCCAAAAATGCTTACACCTCATCAGAATGCCACACCTCCTTCATTAAGTGTCTTTGTCCTGTGCACAACATTTCTGTTTCATTAACATATCACTGCTCAAGCATGCCTCATGTGAAGAAATCATTATGTACTGCCGCTGCCATCTTCCCCTGTTCAAACGCAATGTAGGGTTAATTTTTTTCTTTATTACAGCATTTGTTGCAGGATGTTTGCTATTCCAGGGACAATTTTGGCCATGAAAGCATACAGGGTAATTACAATGCTGGGTCAATTATTTTAAGCCTTCCCAAAAGTCATTTGTGATGCCAACAGTTAGGACTCTACAGCATCACAAAATAGGTCCTATAATCTAGATTGATGGTAGAAGCTGAAGAAAATCCACATTAATGCAGCTGTTGAGATAAGCCAGGGACCTGGCCATATGGTGTGCAAAAAGTTGTCATTTCATAACATGAAGAGGGGTAGATGAAGGCTCATATGTAGCTTATATACAGTATTAAGCTGTAGCTGATCAACCTGTACCTTTCTGGCAGTGAGGCTACACATTAGGCAACCCTAATATCTGAGCAGCACCCCTGCCAGTCACAAACTCTAAGGAGCCCTGGGGAGAACCAATAGCCATGTGGGAATATGACAATGGACTTGACTACCATCTCTCTCCCCCTGGCAGCTACATGGCCATAGTATTGGAGCACAGGCCTTGTTAAAGCAAACCTGAAGTGCTTTTGATATAATAAAATACTTAACTGAAGAGGGGGAAGGCGCTGGGTCCTATTGAGCCTTCCTGTTCCTCTCACGGTGGCTAATGAGGAGAGTTGCTTAAATAACCAAAAACATGATTACCTGCAAAAAGCTTCTGGGATTTCATTAAGCACAACACATACTATCTTCTCTACTAAAGAGTGTCACCAAACATTGGGCTTGAGAAAGTCGGCATGCCTGGTGAAACCGGTTGACGTCACCTTAGCATCCTCGTCACGGACGGCATATGGGATTTCTGCATGCATCCTGCGGGGCCGCTTATGTTAGAGCGGTGAGACATAACTGATGTTTGCCAGCAGAGTTGCCAGCGTGAGAGTGAATCAAGGACAGAGACAGTCACAAACAAAGTGAATGGTGATAATCCACCGAGTGATCGGTCACACAATCCGCCAGTGGAAATATACTTACCGGAGACCACGCAGGCGTGAGATCTACTTGGGTGAGACCACTCCTTATCATTTATTGCACTGACACATGGCTGGAAAGCAACACTAAAGTTATTCTGCGTGCAGCACCCTGCACATAGTGCGAACCCACCCTGCTTATCATTTAAAGCCTATGGGACATAGTGAACATAAGGTGGGCTGATGGCCTAATTCTTATACTGTTGAAATACGGTGAACTTGGTGAAAATCTTGCAATATTATGCTATATTTTTGGAGTATCAGCTGAATAGACTATGGCTATCATTCATAAAGCATTTCCGCATGCGGAAATGCTTAAAACAGCTGACTTTACCGACCACGTAGCAAAGTCAGCATTCATAAAGGCTCTTTCCGCATGAAAAAATAACACTACCGAGCAGAGTGATAAATCACCGTCTTGTGCGGTGATTATCGGAACAAATGTAGCAAAATGTTAATTCATAAAGATCACCGCAAGCGGTGTGAGGTTGGGAAGTACCGCTCCCTCTGATGTGGCGATACCAATATAAGTGAATGGAGACACACAGACCTCCCAGGCAGCTGCAGCAGAGCGGAACACGGAGAAATGTATCAACTCTGCAGCTTCCGTGTCTCCGCAAGCCTACCGCCTGCCTACCGCCAGCCTAGTTCGGGGAATCTCCGCACTGCTTCCGCACATGGATACTTTTCTATGAATGCCCACCCAGAAGTCTAAAATACCGGCAGCGGTGTTTTCCCGCATTGATTCCCCTTACCGACAGCTCCTTTATGAATGATAGCCTATATCACCTATTTGCAATTGCACATGATTTTTGGACTTATTGTCTGCAGGCCTCAGTCAGGGATAAGGGTATAGACCTATTCGCTATTGATTATTTAAGATGTTCAATGTGATGAAGCTGCTAAGTTACCTTAATATGGGGATTTTTATAATACAATTTTAGAGATGTAATAAAATTTCTTTTTTTTGACACAAGCCAATGTTTGGTGGCACTCTTTAGTAAAGAAGATAGATAATGTGTTTTGTAATTAATGAGATCCCAGTACTTTTTTACAGGTAATCGTGTTCCTCTCATGGCGACGGTACCCTCGTTCCAGCGAAGTGCTCCTGAAGACAGGCGGCTCTGTACTGCGCATGCACGAGTGTGCGAGAAAGTACGCTTGCGCATGTGCACTACAGAGCCGCCCGTCTCTGGGAGTACTCGGGCTCCCGAAGACTTCTGAAGCCTCCCACAGGGGAAAAGAACAGTCTCCGACTAATTGGTTGGAGACTGCTAATGGGGGTGACACCTCTGGAAAGAGGGGAACAGTAAAGGAATGGGAAGGCTCTATAGCATAGGTTCTTAACGTGTGGTACGCGTACCCCAGGGGGTACTTCTGATGGTTCCAGGGGGTACTCAGGCTTGATATACTTAACCAAGAATACAAAATGTAAAGTTTTAGACAATGATAAATCTTATTTAAACAACACCAAATTAGTATTTAAGCCAATTAAAAGCAATAGTGAATGCTTGGAAATTGTTTAGAACGAATTACAATGTACTACAATTAAATATATATTTGTCAAGGGGTACTTGCGATAATGTTTACTATGCTAGGGGGTACTTGGTGAGTACAGGGTTTTAAAAGGGGCACATACCAATAAAATGTTGAGAAACACTGCTCTATAGGATCCAGAGCCTTCCCCATCCTTAGGTAAATATCTATTTTTGTTTTGAATTCGCTTCAGGCATGGATGAAGGGCTGAAATGGACTGATAAGACTAAAGCATGGAGCTCCATTGGGATTGGGGCTGCACATAGACAAGGGACTCTGTTGAAAACTGGGGCTGCACATGGGATGGGGTTAGCTGCAGCACATGGAGGAATTGTACAGGCCTACATCTGCATGTTGTATAAATCCCCCTATTCCCTTATGAAGTGCTTTGCAAAATGTCCCCAAGGTTTCTAGTTCTCCTGTATTCTGTCCAAGCTTCTCAGTGCCTAAACATGTATTTCTACTTTATCTTTTACCCCACTCAGGGCCGAATTTACCATAAGGCCCTGTAGTCTTGTGCCTAAAGGCACCTGATGATGGAAAAGCAGCTCACTCCCCTCCCTGAGCGCCTCTCTCCCTCCTCAGAGTACTGATGAGAGTTTAACCACTTGAGGACCTAGGGCTTTCTACCCTAGGACCGGCCACTTTTTTTCCATTCAGACCACTGCAGCTTTCACGGTTTATTGCTCGCTCATACAACCTACCACCTAAATGAATTTTGGCTCCTTTTCTTGTCACTAATAAAGCTTTCTTTTGGTGCTATTTGATTGCTCCTGCGATTTTTACTTTTTATTATATTCATCAAAAAAGACATGAATTTTGGCAAAAAAATGATTTTTTTAACTTTCTGTGCTGACATTTTTCAAATAAAGTAAAATTTCTGTATACATGCAGCGCGAAAAATGTGGACAAACATGTTTTTGATAAAAAAAAAACCCCATTCAGTGTATATTTATTGGTTTGGGTAAAAGTTATAGCGTTTACAAACCATGGTGCAAAAAGTGAATTTTCCCATTTTCAAGCATCTCTGACTTTTCTGACCCCCTGTCATGTTTCATGAGGGGCTAGAATTCCAGGATAGTATAAATACCCCCCAAATGACCCCATTTTGGAAAGAAGACATCCCAAAGTATTCACTGAGAGGCATAGTGAGTTCATAGAAGATATTATTTTGTGTCACAAGTAAGCGGAAAATGACACTTTGTGAGAAAAAAAAAAAAAAAAAAAGTTTCCATTTCTTCTAACTTGCGACAAAAAAAAATGAAATCTGCCACGGACTCACCATGCCCCTCTCTGAATACCTTGAAGGGTCTACTTTCCAAAATGGGATCATTTGTGGGGTGTGTTTACTGTCCTGACATTTTGGGGGGTGCTAAATTGTAAGCACCCCTGTAAAGCCTAAAGGTGCTCATTGGACTTTGGACCCCTTAGCGCAGTTAGGCTGCAAAAAAGTGCCACACATGTGGTATTGCCGTACTCAGGAGAAGTAGTATAATGTGTTTTGGGGTGTATTTTTACACATACCGATGCTGGGTGGGAGAAATATCTCTGTAAATGACAATTTGTTAATTTTTTTTTACACACAATTGTCCATTTACAGAGATATTTCTCCCACTCAGCATGGGTATGTGTAAAAATACACCACAAAACACATTATACTACTTCTCCTGAGTACGGCGATACCACATGTGTGGTACTTTTTTGCACCCTAACTGCGCTAAAGGGCCCAAAGTCCAATGAGTACCTTTAGGATTTCACAGGTCATTTTGAGAAATTTCGTTTCAAGACTTCTCCTCACGGTTTAGGGCCCCTAAAA
Organism: Hyperolius riggenbachi; assembly: GCF_040937935.1. Taxonomy (NCBI): domain Eukaryota; kingdom Metazoa; phylum Chordata; class Amphibia; order Anura; family Hyperoliidae; genus Hyperolius; species Hyperolius riggenbachi. The sequence continues at coordinate 454,999,152 of NC_090647.1, read as the reverse complement.
TGCCAGGGCAGTATAGGAACCCCACAAATGACCCCATTTTAGAAATAAGACACCCCAAGGTATTCCGTTAGTAGTATGGCGAGTTCATAGAAGATTTTATTTTTTGTCACAAGTTAGCGGAAAATGACTTTTGACAAAAAATAAAATCTTCTATGAACTCACCATACTCCTAACGGAATACCTTGGGGTGTCTTCTTTCTAAAATGGGGTCATTTGTGGGGTTCCTATACTGCCCTGGCATTTTAGCTGCCCTAAACCGTGAGGAGTAGTCTTGAAACGAAATTTCTCAAAATGACCTGTGAAATCCTAAAGGTACTCATTGGACTTTGGGCCCTTTAGCGCAGTTAGGGTGCAAAAAAGTGCCACACATGTGGTATCGCCATACTCAGGAGAAGTAGTATAATGTGTTTTGTGGTGTATTTTTACACATACCCATGCTGAGTGGGCGAAATATCTCTGTAAATGGACAATTGTGTGTAAAAAAAATTAACAAATTGTCATTTACAGAGATATTTCTCCCACCCAGCATGGGTATGTGTAAAAATACACCCCAAAACACATTATACTACTTCTCCTGAGTACGGCAATACCACATGTGTGGCACTTTTTTGCACCCTAACTGCACTAAGGGGCCCAAAGTCCAATGAGTACCTTTAGGATTTCACAGGTCATTTTTGTTTCAAGACTACTCCTCACGGTTTAGGGCCCCTAAAATGCCAGGGCAGTATAGGAACCCCACTAATGACCCCATTTTAGAAAGAAGACACCCCAAGGTATTCCGTTAGGAGTATGGTGAGTTCATAGAAGTTTTTATTTTTTTGTCACAAGTTAGCGGAAATTGATTTTAATAGTTTTTTTTCACAAAGTGTCATTTTCCGCTAACTTGTGACAAAAAATAAAATCTTCTATGAACTCACCATACTCCGTACGGAATACCTTTGGGTGTCTTCTTTCTAGAATGGGGTCATTTGTGGGGTTCCTATACTGCCCTGGCATTTTAGGGGCCCTAAACCGTGAGGAGTAGTCTTGAAACCAAATGTCGCAAAATGCCCTATGAAATCCTAAAGGTACTCATTGGACTTTGGGCCCCTTAGCGTACTTAGGGTGTAAAAAAGTGCCACACATGTGGTACCGCTGTACTCAGGAGAAGTAGTATAATGCGTTTTGGGGTGTATTTTTACACATACCCATGCTAAGTGGGAGAAATATCTCTGTAAATGACAATTGTTTGATTTTTTTACACACAATTGTCCATTTACATAGAAATTTCTCCCACCCAGCATGGGTATGTGTAAAAATACACCCCAAAACACATTATACTACTTTTCCTGAGTACGGCGGTACCACATGTGTGACACTTTTTTGCAGCCTAGGTGCGCTAAGGGGCCCAACGTCCTATTCACAGGTGATTTTGAAGCATTTGTTTTCTAGACTACTCCTCGCGGTTTAGGGCCCCTAAAATGCCAGGGCAGTATAGGAACCCCACAAGTGACCCCATTTTAGAAAGAAGACACCCCAAGGTATTCCGTTAGGTGTATGGCGAGTTCATAGAAGATTTTATTTTTTGTCACAAGTTAGTGAAAAATGACACTTTGTGAAAAAATACCAATAAAAATTAATTTCCGCTAACTTTTGACAAAAAATAAAATCTTCTATGAACTCGTCATACACCTAACAGAATACCTTGGGGTGTCTTTTTTTTCTAAAATGGCGCACTTGTGGGGTTCCTATACCGCCCTGGCATTTTACGGGCCCAAAACCGTGAGTAGTCTGGAAACCAAATGTCTCAAAATGACTGTTCAGGGGTATAAGCATCTGCAAATTTTGATGACAGGTGGTCTATGAGGGGGCGAATTTTGTGGAACCGGTCATAAGCAGGGTGGCCTTTTAGATGACAGGTTGTATTGGGCCTGATCTGATGGATAGGAGTGCTAGGGGGGTGACAGGAGGTGATTGATGGGTGTCTCAGGGGGTGGTTAGAGGGGAAAATAGATGCAATCAATGCACTGGGGAGGTGATCGGAAGGGGGTCTGAGGGTTTGGCCGAGTGATCAGGAGCCCACACGGGGCAAATTGGGGCCTGATCTAATGGGTAGGTGTGCTAGGGGGTGACAGGAGGTGATTGATGGGTGTCTCAATGTGTGATTAGAGGGGGGAATAGATGCAAGCAATGCACTGGCGAGGTGATCAGGGCTGGGGTCTGAGGGCATTCTGAGGGTGTGGGCGAGTGATTGAGTGCCCTAGGGGCAGATAGGGGTCTAATCTGATAGGTAGCAGTGACAGGGGGTGATTGATGGGTAATTAGTGGGTGTTTAGGGTAGAGAATAGATGGAAACAGTGCGCTTGGGTGGTGATCTGATGTCGGATCTGCGGGCGATCTATTGGTGTGGGTGGGTGATCAGTTTGCCCGCAAGGGGCAGGTTAGGGGCTGATTGATGGGTGGCAGTGACAGCGGGTGATTGATGGGTGGCAGTGACAGGGGGTGATTGATGGGTGGCAGTGACAGGGGGTGATTGATGGGTGATTGATAGGTGATTGACAGGTAATCAGTGGGTTATTACAGGGGAGAACAGATGTAAATATTGCACTGGCGAATTGATAAGGGGGGGGTCTGAGGGCAATCTGAGCGTGTAGGCGGGCGATTGGGTGCCCGCAAGGGGCAGATTAGGGTCTGATCTGATGGGTAACAGTAACAGGTGGTGATAGGGGGTGATTGATGAGTGATTGATGGGTAATTAGTGAGTGTTTAGAGGAGAGAATAGATGGAAACACTGCGCTTGGGTGGTGATCTGATGTCGGATCTGCGGGCGATCTATTGGTGTGGGTGGGTGATCAGTTTGCCCGCAAGGGGCAGGTTAGGGGCTGATTGTTGGGTGGCAGTGACAGGGGGTGATTGATGGGTGATAGGTGATTGGCAGGTGATTGACAGGTGATCAGTGGGTTATTACAGGGAAGGACAGATGTAAATATTGCACTGGCGAATTGATAAGGGGGGGTCTGAGGGCAATCTGAGCGTGTAGGCGGGTGATTGGGTGCCCGCAAGGGGCAGATTAGGGTCTGATCTGATAGGTAACAGTGACAGGTGGTGATAGGGAGTGATTGATGGGTGTTTGATGGGTAATTAGTGGGTGTTTAGAGGAGAGAATAGATGTAAACGCTGCGCTTGGGTGGTGATCTGATGTCGGATCTGCGGGCGATCTATTGGTGTGGGTGGGTGATCAGATTGCCCGCAAGGGGCAGGTTAGGGGCTGATTGTTGGGTGGCAGTGACAGGGGGTGATTGATGGGTGATAGGTGATTGGCAGGTGATTGACAGGTGATCAGTGGGTTATTACAGGGAAGGACAGATGTAATTAATGCACTGGCGAATTGATAAGGGGGGGGGGGGGTCTGAGGGCAATCTGAGCATGTGGGCGGGTGATTGGGTGCCCGCAAGGGGCAGATTAGGGTCTGATCTGATAGGTAACAGTGACAGGTGGTGATAGGGAGTGATTGATGGGTGTTTGATGGGTAATTTATGGGTGTTTAGAGGAGAGAATAGATGTAAACGCTGCGCTTGGGTGGTGATCTGATGTCGGATCTGCGGGCGATCTATTGGTGTGGGTGGGTGATCAGATTGCCCGCAAGGGGCAGGTTAGGGGCTGATTGTTGGGTGGCAGTGACAGGGGGTGATTGATGGGTGATAGGTGATTGGCAGGTGATTGACAGGTGATCAGTGGGTTATTACAGGGAAGGACAGATGTAATTAATGCACTGGCGAATTGATAAGGGGGGGGGGGGGTCTGAGGGCAATCTGAGCGTGTGGGCGGGTGATTGGGTGCCCGCAAGGGGCAGATTAGGGTCTGATCTGATAGGTAACAGTGACAGGTGGTGATAGGGGGTGGTTGATGGGTGATTGATGGGTAATTAGTGGGTGTTTAGAGAAGATAACAGATGTAAACGATACATTTGGGAGGTAATCTGACGGCGGGTTTGCGGGCAATCTAATGGTGTGGGTGGGTGATCAGATTGCCCGCAAGGGGCAGGTTAGGGGCTGATTGATGGGTGGCAGTGACAGGGGGTGACAGGGGGTGATTGATGGGTGATAGGTGATTGGCAGGTGATTGACAGGTGATCAGTGGGTTATTACAGGGAAGAATAGATGTAATTAATGCACTGGTGAATTGATAAGGGGGGGGTCAGAGGGCAATCTGAGCGTGTGGGCGGGTGATTGGGTGCCCGCAAGGGGCAGATTAGGGTCTGATCTGATAGGTAAAAGTGACAGGTGGTGATAGGGGGTGATTGATGGGTAATTAGTGGGTGTTTAGAGGAGAGAATAGATGTAAACAATGGATTTGGGAGGTGATCTGATGTCGGATCTGTGGGCGATCTATTGGTGTGGGGGGGTGATCAGATTGCCCGCAAGGGGCAGGTTAGGGGCTGATTGATGGGTGGCAGTGACAGGGGGTGATTGACGGGTGATTGACAGGTGATTGACAGGTGATTGACAGGTGATCAGGGGGATAGATGCATACAGTAAACAGGGGGGGGGGGGTCGGGGGGGGGGGGGTCTGGGGAGAATCTGAGGGGTGGGGGGTGATCAGGAGGGGGCAGGGAGCAGGGGGGGGGGGATAAAAAAAAATAGCGTTGACAGATAGTGACAGGGAGTGATTGATGGGTGATTAGGGGGGTGATTGGGTGCAAACAGGGGTCTGGGGGGTGGGCAGGGGGGGGGGTCTGATGGGTGCTGTGGGCGATCTGGGGCAGGGGGGGGGAGAAATCAGTGTGCTTGGGTGCAGACTAGGGTGGCTGCAGCCTGCCCTGGTGGTCCCTCGGACACTGGGACCACCAGGGCAGGAGGCAGCCTGTATAATACACTTTGTAAACATTACAAAGTGTATTATACACTTTGTATGCGGCGATCGCGGGGTTAACATCCCGCCGGCGCTTCCGTATAGCCGGCGGGATGTTGCGGCGAGCGAGCGGTGACAGGCGCCGGCGGAGGATCGCGTCACGGATGACGCGATCGCTCCGCCCATGCCCTTAAATGGACCGCCGCCTCTGTGGGTGAGCCGGTCCTTAAGGGCTCCACTTCCCGGCCGCCTCTGTGCGTTAGGCGGTCGGGAAGTGGTTAAATGAGAGGTTATTCACTCTGCTCTTTGTATTCCACTGAACAGATCTCCCTTCAGTAAGGGGCACCTCTAGCTACTTAATACTAAGGTTTCTCTAGCTACCTAATAATTGGGGGCATTTTTAGCTACTTATTATAGAGGGTTCTTCTGGCTACCTAATGCTAAGGTGCACCTGTAGCTGGGCAAAACAATAAGGGAGGAGTGACAACTGTACGGTGGTGGTTTGTAGGTTCATGAAGGGTGAAGTCTAAGGTGCCAGGACATCTGTGCCTATAGGCTCATGTGATGTAAATCCAGGCCTAACCCCACAGTATGTTTCCAGCCTTGTAGGGCCCTCTGTAAAATGTGCTTTTTTAGTGCTCACTAATCACAGACTGGAACTACCATTGTTCACTTACAGGCATTGGCAGACTCCCTATGATGGCTGATTGAGATTGGGAGCTGCACAAAGTCAGCATGGCCTGTAACGACCAAGCGTAGCGTTAGAGTGTAGGGCCCCCATGATAGGAGCTAGCTTGTAAGTGTAGGGGTTAATGTTGAGAGGGGGGGAGGAGTTTTTTGCCGTGGCCGGGAGCCCGCGTATTGCGGGGATTGAAGGGGTGGAGCGGAAGAGGAAGTGACGCCAGACGGAGGGACCAGTGCTACCGCCGGCTGACACCTGACCTGAGTCAGTGTGCACACAGCGCACAAACTAGCAGAGCCTGAGAGACGACACACACACAGACAGTGAGTGCCAATCCTCAGATCTGACTGCTGCTCTTGATAATTTTTTTATATGCATCCTGGCTGGCTGGCCGGCCCTGATTCCGCCCCCCCGCTCGCCCATATCCCCCCCGCTCGCCCAGTGGCTCCTGGGAATGGATATTAAACACAGGCATATATAGCATCATGCCTGCTGCTGTGTGGGTCTGGGCAGGACTCGGAGGGAGGGAGACACACTTGCTGCGCAGTGTACAGAGCAGCAGAGGGGACACCCTCATAGTGAGTGGCGTGACCCCTCTTGATATTATATGCCCCACTCTCCCCTGGCTGGCCCTGAGATTTGAGTGTGGGGGGGGGGGGGCGCCACAGGTTTTCTTGCCTGGAGTGACAAAGTGGCTAGAAACACCCCTGGCAGGGAGCCCCATACAAGCACCGCCAGCTCCCTCTTCCAAGCGGCCATCCAAGCAGGGGAAGGGCCATGCACACAAGGGGACAGAGAGACCGGGGTCATCAGGCGAGGCCGCACACCTTGTGCCACATGGGGGTGCAGCAGGTGAGCCTCCTCAGCCCGCGCCAGCGGCCCTCAGCAACGCGGCGCAACCATCGCAGGCTGCCAACCAGCACAGGCCTCAGGATTCACCCGGGCAGGCTGCGGTCCATGCGGACACAGCTGGGCCTAGCCAGGCGCAGGCCAGACGCCCCACGAAAACGGCAAAGCCCAAAGGAAAAGGAGGCAAGTCGGCCCAAAAAACGGCTAGAGCCAACCCTCAAGACAGCAGATCAGGCAGCCGAAGGAGCAGCGGCTCGCGCAACCAGAGCGTGCGGAGCCAGACACCACCGTCTAGCAGCAGATCTTCAAGCAGGCACAGTGGCGTGGCTACCCCCAGTTCTGCCAGTCATTCGGGACGTGGCACGGAATCGCCAAATGAGGAGGCTTCATCCCAATCGGAAGAAGATGTCGACAGAGGGGATCCAGGTCGATCCAGGGCTTCGGCTGGTCGGGACGGACGTCCGGCGCAGCCAGGTGAGACAAGCCTTACTTATTCACTTCCAGTTAATCGTAATGTTGGGGGTTTGAGCGGGTCGATAATAACTCCACCGGGTGGGTTGGTAGTGGCTCCGCCTCAGAGCGACATCTCCATGACGCCGGCACTGTCGTTTATGAATACATTATTGTTGGGAATTAGGGATGCGCTTCAGGGTGGGGGAGCCAGCAATTTGGCATCCCCCACGACGGCCTGGGTAACTCCGGCGGGCATAGCCCCGTCAACAGGGCCCAGTATAATGCTTCCCGCACAATTGGGGGCATCTTTGCCCTCGGTAGCAGTACCGGCTTCAGTTTCAGTGGTGGCGGCTAACCCGTCACCGGGGGGGCCCGCTGTGGCGGGCAGTAGCGAGGTGGAGTCAGTGAGGTTGTCGGACTCGGCAAAGAGCGAGCTTTACCTTTGCCTCGAGGCCTCATTGGGTACGCACTTAAAGAAGGAGGTGAAAGAAAAAATTTGGAGGGGTGAATACGTAGAAATTTTTTCTTTATTGCAGCTTTCCAAATTTAACCTTGACGGGGGAAAGCCTGACGAGAACAAGAAGGAAGATGAGGAGCGCAGGCGATACAGGCTTATTCCGCGCACCCACCAGAATTGGTCGCAGGCGTTCGCCATTATGGCAAGCGTAATAGGGGAAAAACAACCCGAATGTTGTTCGGCGTTGTTTGGCTACCAGGATAGCATAGCAGAAGCGCATAGATCATACGGAGGCAATTCTTGGCTCCGCTATGATGAGGAATTTCGCCAACGAAAAGCTGTTCGCCCGGAGATTCGCTGGGATCATAAGGATGTTATCCTCTGGATGAAACTTTTGATTCCGGCCAGTAAGGGATCCCAGTCCTTTCAGGGGGGGGGCAGCAACTACAGTAGTTCGGGGCAGCTGGCCCACAAGCGCCCAGGTGTGTGCTGGAAATTTAATGACAGCACCTGTAAATTCGGCAGTTGCTGCCGTTTTAAGCACGAATGTGCCCACTGCGGTGGTGGACATTCAGGGTCTCGTTGCTATAAGCAGAATAGGGGCAGGAGTGGAGAGCCTTCCGGAAAGAGGAAGACTCCAGTGATGCTGCAAAAGATGGAGCGGCACCTAAATAGGTACCCAGATACTGAGGCAGCAGAATTTTTACGTAAGGGGTTTGCAGAGGGGTTTCAGATTCCCAGTACAGGGGCCTTCCGACCCTCCCCGCCCTTTCGAAATTTACAATCAGCAACCGCCCATCCAGAAGTTGTGTCCGCAAAGTTGGATAAGGAAGTGAGGCTTGGCCGGATGGCCGGGCCATTCATTGTTCCTCCGTTGGAGGATTTGATAGTCTCCCCACTAGGTATTGTGCCAAAAAAGGAGCCTGGCTCCTTTCGCCTGATCCACCACTTGTCTCATCCCAGGGGTAGGTCCGTTAATGATGGTATTTGATTAGATATCTGTACAGCGCTCTATCCCCTAAAGAACTACACACAGTTCCACCATTAAATGCCCAAGTCTCTGATATCAAACAACACTCTGCATACAGTTCCACTGCTGCAAAGGGAAAAAAACGTCTCCAAGTCTCTGGTAGTAATATATACTCTCACCAATGTTGCAAGGCTGATTTGCCACAGATCAGCTAAACTCGTGTATGGGTGAAGATTCTTTCCTTGTATTCCTTCTTTCACCACTTTACTCCTGGGTCATTATCACCTCAGAGAAATACCATGATGGTATTGACTCTGGGGATGCGGCAGTAGCCTACACGTCATTTGACGTGGCGGTGAGGTGGGTCAGGCGCCTGGGTCAAGGTGCCCTACTGGCGAAGACCGATGTGGAGTCAGCCTTCCGTTTGCTTCCAGTTCACAAAGACAGTTTCCACCTTTTGGGCTGTTTTTGGAATAACAAATACTACATAGATTGCTGCCTGCCCATGGGCTGCTCCATCTCCTGCTCCTATTTCGAAAAATTTTGTTCATTTGTAGAATGGGTGGTGAAGGAAGAGTCCGGGTGTAGTTCAGTCATACACTACCTGGACGACTTCCTTTTTATGGGCAAGGGTGACTCTTCCACATGCGAGTACCTGTTGGCGACTATGCGTCAGATTTGCGCAAGCTTTGGAATTCCTTTAGCGGAGGACAAAACGGAGGGGCCCCAGACTGAAATTAAATTTTTAGGCATTACAATAGATTCCATAGCAATGGAATGTCGGTTGCCGCCGGACAAGATTGAGGATTTACAAGAAGCCATTGCAGTAGCATTGTCTCAGAAAAAGATCTCGCTGCGCATGCTGCAGTCGTTGCTTGGGAAACTCAATTTTGCCTGCAGGATTATCCCTATGGGCCGAATCCTCTGTAGAAAGTTAGCCTTGGCAACCGCCGGGGTTTCTTCCCCACACCATCGGGTGCGCCTTCGTAGGGAACACAAAGACGACCTGCGCATGTGGCAGGCCTTTCTTTTCGAGTATAACGGCCGGTTGGTATGGTTGGATGAGAGCATCCAGAATCATGATCTGGAACTCTTTACCGATGCATCGGGTGCTCACGGGTACGGGGCGTTCTTCGCGGGTGATTGGAGTGCAGCGGAATGGCCTGAGGATTGGAAACAGGCAGGGTTCACGCGGATTCTGTTACTCCTTGAATTGTTTCCAATAGTGGTGTCGGTTTTGATTTGGGGTCCGCGCTTGGCTAACAAGCGAATAAAATTCAACTGCGATAATTTGGGGGTTGTCATGGCTATCAATCAGGTGTCAGCATCTTCCCCACCGGTGATCCGGCTGTTGAGACATTTGGTTTTGCTATGCTTACGGCAAAATATGTTTATATATGCGGCTCATCTGCCTTGAACCGAGAATGGCGTAGCAGATGCGCTTTCTCGATTTCAGTGGCAACGGTTCAGGAGTCTCGTCCCTGGAGCAGCGCAATCCGGAATTCGTTGCCCGCAGGAATTATGGGAGGTCCCCTTTGCAAGACAGAGGAGTGGATGTCGCAGGCCTTGGCCGATGGAACTTGGTCATCTTATTCGTCAGTATGGGAACAGTGGGATAAGCTGTCGGCTCAGGAGGGCTGGTCATCGCCAGGGGCAGACAAGTTGTGTCAGCTTCTTCACTTCATGGTAGAGAATGGCGCGGCGGGGGTATCACCCCCGGCTATGGCCAAGAAGATGACCGCGCTGGCGTTTTTGTTTAAAATAAGGGGGGAAGTTGACATCACCAAGGATTTCAGAGTTAAACTTGCATTGCGGGGTTTTCGAAAAAACCCGGTTAAGAGGGACGCTCGTCGTCCTATCACATTTGAGCTCCTCAATGCTCTTGTTTTAGTATTACCGGGTATTTGCAGTTCAGAATTTGAAGCGGTATTATTTAAAGCAGCGTTCGTGCTAGCCTTCTTTGGGGCCTTTCGCATTAGTGAATTGGTTAGTCCCAACAAAGTGACAGCGACAGGAATATTGAAAAAAGAGGTTGTGGTGTTAGAAGGATCGGTAGAGATCTTTCTACGCCGGTCAAAAACTGATCAGGTAGGGAAAGGGAGGGTGATCACTTTGCAGTGTATAGCGGGGTCCCCTATTTGCCCGGTAAGAGCACTGGCTCAGTTTGCGGCGGTGCGCCCAAATCTTTGCACATCATTTCTTTGTCATTTGGACGGGACCCCCCTGACTAAATTTCAATTTGTAGCAGTACTGCGAAAAGGCCTGAAGAGGGTGGGGGTTCCCCCGTTAGAGTATGCATCACACTCCTTTCGCATAGGAGCTGCGACGGGGGCTTAGATGAAGGTTTGATTAAAAGGATCGGACGGTGGGAGTCTGTCAGATTTCGTTCATATGTTCGACCCCACCTAGTTTAAATATGTTTATTTGACGGTTGGTTTGGTTTTGGTGTTCTTTTCTTTTATTTCTTTTGCAGATGGCCCCCCGCTTCTCGTTTGGATTATAGGACATTCATACGTGGCACAAGGTGCCAGGAGAGCGAGAGCACGACCGGAAGGGAGACAGTTGGGCTTCCCTAGATCCCAGGCTTGTATCAGGTGGATTGGTGTGCCGGGAATGATGTGGCCCAGAGTGCTCCCTGAGTTTCGCCAGTTCGTGAGCTGGGATCAAGCGCCGGATGTATTAGTTCTTCATGCGGGGGGCAACGATTTGGCCTCTCGCACTACGAGGCAAATCATCAAGGAAATTAAGGGTGATTTCATAACGATCAGGTCCGAGTTCCCGGCCACGGTGATAGTATGGTCTGAGGTCATAGCCAGAAATAGTTGGAGGTTCGCCAGGTCCATTGACCGCGTCAACAGGGCCAGAAAAAAACTTAATAGGGAAATTTCTCGTTTTGTTATTAACAACGGGAGGGGGGGGGGTGGCAGTTCGCCACTTGGAATTGGAGTCCGACACTGGGTCATTTTTGAATAAGGATGGGGTTCACCTCAATGACATTGGGATTGATTTATGGACCCTGGCCTTGAGTGATGGGATTCAGAGGGCCCTACAGATTTGGGCCTCACGGGCGTAAGGTTTCACGCCCGTGGGGTTTGGCAGGGTGTAGGGCTCCGGAAATGGTTACAATTTAGGATGGTGGGGGCAATTAAAGTTCCTCCCATCTCGGTTTGAAGGTAACGAAGGGTGTCTTCTAAGAAAATGGTGATAAGGCATGCAGCTGTCCCTGAGCCGGTTTACGCGGCGGGGGCCGGCAGATTGCAGGCTGCATGCCAATATGGTCTTCCCGGAGCTCTTGCCCTAATTGGTTTTTACAGTATTGTTGTACAATAAGAATTATAGTTTTATACAACAGATTTATGTTAATAAGAAAGAAGGGCTGCTTTGGCCTTAATAAAAATAATCCAACGTCAAGAAGCAGTCCGTGTTTCTGTTACTTAGTGTATAAGGGGGGGGGGGATTATTTCTTGGTCACTTTTGCTAAGCTATGCTCTATCAAGCATGGCCTGTAACGACCAAGCGTAGCGTTAGAGTGTAGGGCCCCCATGATAGGAGCTAGCTTGTAAGTGTAGGGGTTAATGTTGAGAGGGGGGGGGGAGTTTTTTGCCATGGCCGGGAGCCCGTGTATTGCGGGGATTGAAGGGGTGGAGCGGAAGAGGAAGTGACGTCGGCGGAGAGAGGCCAGACGCACGGGGTGCATAGAGGAGATAGGACGCGTTTCCCACCCACCCTCCTCAATTTATTGGTTATGCATGAGTTGTTTACAAGTTCGGTGGTGGTGGTTGTCATTGCAGCTGCAGGGTGTAGGGCTCCGGAAATGGTTACAATTTAGGATGGTGGGGGCAATTAAAGTTCCTCCCATCTCGGTTTGAAGGTAACGAAGGGTGTCTTCTAAGAAAATGGTGATAAGGCATGCAGCTGTCCCTGAGCCGGTTTACGCGGCGGGGGCCGGCAGATTGCAGGCTGCATGCCAATATGGTCTTCCCGGAGCTCTTGCCCTAATTGGTTTTTACAGTATTGTTGTACAATAAGAATTATAGTTTTATACAACAGATTTATGTTAATAAGAAAGAAGGGCTGCTTTGGCCTTAATAAAAATAATCCAACGTCAAGAAGCAGTCCGTTTTTCTGTTACTTAGTGTATAAGGGGGGGGGGGGGATTATTTCTTGGTCACTTTTGCTAAGCTATGCTCTATCAAGCTGCTAGAGAATGAAAGGGTTGGGGGAAGGGAGCAATGAGACCTCTTGTAATTGCTGATACATTTCTAACAACAGGCTTTTCCTTAACCACTTGCCGACCGCACACTCATACCGTGCGGCAGCAAAGTGGTAGCTGGAGGACCAGCGATGCACATCTGCGTCGCCAAGTGCCTCTCTAATTAATCAGGAAAGGCCGCTCGCGCGAGCGGCCATTTCCTGTTAGATCATGGAGTGGGTTTCCGTGAATAGCCTGCGAGCCGCTGATCGCGGCTCGCAGACTAAATGTAAGCGCGGGAGACGTTTGTCTCCTTTTTTTACATTGAACAGCGCTACTGCTACAGCAGCGCCGTAAGGCAGATCGGCGATTCCCGGCCAATCAGCGGCCGGGGATCGCCGCCATGTGACAGAGGACAGCCTGTCACAGGCTGCACAGGACGGATAGCGTCCTGTGCAGCCCTGATCACCAGGGGTGAGAGGGAGGAGAGGGAGGGGGGAATTTTGCCGCGGAGGGGGGCTTTGAAGTGCCCTCCCCCGCAACACCCAGGCAGGCAGGAGCAATCAGACCTCCCTGCACATCATCTCCATAGGGGGGAAAAAAGGGGGGCGATCTGATCGCTCTGCCTGCAACCTGATCTGTGCTGGGGGCTGCAGAGCCCACCCAGCACAGATCATAAAAAACCACGCTGGTCCTTAAGGGGGGGGGGGTAAAGGCTGAGTCCTCAAGTGGTTAATGAGATATTTGGGGCTGTAGTCAGGGCCGGATTTCTGGAAAGGCAACAAAGGTTAGGGCCTTGGGTGACAGCAGCCCAAAGGGGAACCCGGACATGAAAAAGAGTTTGCTACATATGAAAGAGGAGGCTGCAAATTGGGAGAAACACATTAAAAAGGGAAGCTAATATCCAAGGTATCTGTTCATGAAAGAGAAGTGCGGCAGTATAGTGATATTACACATGGAAGTGGGGGCTGCACATAGAATAGGAGTAGCACTGTTGCACAAGGAAGGGAAGTCCAACACACTTATAAATCCAGTCTTGGCTGTAGTGACTGGTGCTGAGAGGGATGGGGGTGCAGAAAGGAGGGGGAGCAACGGCAGCAGGGAGAGGGACCCGACTCCTCTCTCTCTCTCCTCGGGTCCTCCTCCATGCTCCCCCCTCCATTGAAGACAAGTACGGCAGCGGCGGCGGTGGGGTGTTAATAAGAACTCACCTCCTGGGCTCCATTCAATGTCCATGTGCCGCTGGTCTGCTCTCTCTGCACATCGTTGCTTACAGGAAGTAGTGTACTTACTACTTCCTGTGAGCAGCGATGTGCAGAAAGAGAAACCTGGTGGCATGTGGACGTCGCCTGGAGCCCGGAAGGTGAGTTTTTACTAACACCCACCACTTGTCTTCAATGGAGGGGGTAGCACGGAGGGGGGCACAAGGAGAGAGAGGGAGGAGTGAGGTCCCTCTCCCTGTGGAGTCACATGTGCTGCCGCTGCTCCCCCCTCCTATCCCAACAGCCTGGCTAACCCACCTATACTTTAGGCGCCTATGGCTGGCTATCTATACTGGAGGCACCTGTGACTGGCTACCTATCCTGGAGGCACCTATGGCTGGCTAGTCTACCTATACTGGAGGCACCTATGTCTGATTAGCTATACTGGAGGCACCTATGCCTGCCTAACCTTCCTATACTGGGGGCACCTATGGTTGGCTAACCTATACTGGAGGCACCTGTGGCTGTCTTTCTATACTGAGGGCACCTATGGCTGGCTAACCTATACTGGAAGCACCTATGGCTGGCTAACCGATCTATACTGGAGTCACCTATGGCTGGCAACCTATAATGGGGGCACCTATGACTGGTTAACCTATACTGGGGCACCTATGGTGGCTGGATAACCTACACTGGGGTCAGGGGCGTAGCAATAGGTGGTGCAGAGGTTGTGACTGCATCGGGGCCCTTAGGCCAGAGGGGCTATCGCTCAACTGCAGTATTAGCTGACTATTGCTCCTGTGCTCATATTAATCACTTCTATAGATACTTTGAATAGTGGTAATCATTAAGACTGTTTTCCATCCCCTTCTTGCACCTCTGACACTGTGGTTGCCATTGGCAGGTTTTGGTGCGTCGTATCAATTGTAATGTATAGAGTGCTTTGGGGCCCCAATGTAAAACTTGCATCGGGGCCCACAGCTCCTTAGCTATGCCTCTGACTGGGGTGCTTGTAGCTGGATACCTATACTGGGGGGGCTAAATATGGCACCGTACTTACCATTGCTCCCATGGTGAGGGAGGGGGTGTAATTTTAACAACCTTGCCCTGGGAGAAATTAAGTCTAGAAACTGCCCTGAGAGGGAACACAGGTCATATGTAGAAATAAGCATGAGACTTGATTTTGTATGCAGTTTTCCTCAGATTTCAAAAAAGCCAATCAACTAGCCATATTAATAGCACAGCTGTATCATCTTGTTTGCAGCATTGGCACATGACTTCATTTTCTGTCAGATGGAATACATGGTAAACAAATAGATCCATATACTGTAGAACTGCAGCGCACTAATGACAAGCTAAGTATGTTCAAACTCCAGGAAACCGCATATTATATAGTTGTTTTGGATAGTGCAGAAAGCAAAAAGAACTGTCCTTACATTTTACTCCTGTCTGTGTCCCCAGTATCCTCACATATTATACCTGGTAACAGGGGTGTAACTACACTTAATAGGGCACCCCTGCAAAAATGATAGCATGGGGCCCCTTTGGTCCCCGAAACCCCATGTGGGGCACATTATCAGGAGCCAGCAAATGGCAGCAGAGAGGGTTCTGCTGTGAAGCAGCGTCTGGAAGCTGGAAAAAATTACACATGCTCCCTCTACTCTGTATGGTGGGAAGAGAGCAAAAGAAGAGGTTCTTTGCTAATTGGCTGCACTTGCGGTTGGGGAGAGGGAGGAGGAGGAGGGTCCCCCGAAAACCCCAGGCCCCCCTCCGATTGCAGGGGTCGCATGAGTGATTGCTACGCCTATGCCTGGGAACCTCTAGGACTTTTGTATGAACCCTGATAGTCTTGCAAACTAAAAAAAACAACAACAAAAAAGTAATAAAAAGTATGTGGGGGTACAAACTAAAAAAGACATTTCTGTTACTAAATTTGTTGGACAGACTTGCCTCGCAGGGCCCTTTTCCACTAGCAATCACAATTGCTAGGCACATACGCCAGCAATTGAGATTTTCCATTCATTTAGTTAAGCGATTTTGATTGCAATTTTACATGCGCAATGTATTTGCATTGCAAAATCTCTCCAGAAAGAGATTGCACTTTGGAAAAAAATCGAATCACGTTAGTGGAAAATACCTACCGCGATTCCTATGTTAAAGTAGCAACCCTAGCGATTTAAGAATCGCTAGCATTTTGCCATTTTGCTATTCAGCATCACAATCGCCTGCAGTGGAAAAGGGCCCTTACTGATAGAAGTTTCCCAGACAGAGAGATACGGTAAACATCGATAAAAAGAATAAAACAAACCTCATTCCTTTCCATTAAAAATAAAATAAAAAACTGGTGTGCTAAGATTATACAGTGGAATCAAATATTCATTATTTACAATGCACATTCCAGTATAGATAACAATGGGTTGCTGGGAACATCGGAAGGCTATACTATAGTGAGCACCAAACCACTAAATCTTTAAATGCAATAAACTGGCCTTGGGTAAATTCCTAAGCAATCTGCAACGCTATTGGTCTGTAGTGACGTAACATCTTTATTCACTTTGCCATAATCCTGAATCCAGGACAGAAAATGGCCTGTACAATCCAAGGACACAAACATTTAAGTGCAACATGTCCTTTTTGGAATGTATGTGACCCTTTTTCAAGCAGAATCCATAAACATAAAATAGTGGACAGAGTCACAGGCATGCTATGGAAAGGTGCTGCTGTATAGGAGGCACCTCCAGCTTCTCACACTGCCACTGACGAGAAATCATTTGGCTCTCGTCTGAGGTTTAGCCCCACCCACTCCTCCAGTGTAGCACACTCTAACACCAGGTAGTGGCTCTTGTTTTGGCTAATGTGCTTTATTTTACAGGTCTCTCCAGATGTTGCTGAGAAGAATTACAGCTGTTGCTGGAAGATTGTTTGGTCAGGACAGCTTTGGTGGTTTTTCCACTGCCCAGTAAAGTTATTTCCCCATTTGTTCTATGTATCCCCTCATTTGTATTGCATCAGCACTCTTCTCACCAGCAGATTGGGAGACCACTCCCCCTCCATAGTTTTGTCACAGCCCTCAGTTTTATTAGAGGTTATGTCACTCACGTTGGGAATTTTGTGTTAGGTGATTTAACCAGTTGAGGACCACAGGATTACACCCCCCCTCCCAAGTGACCAGCCTATTTTTTACAATTCAGGCCACTGCAGCTATAAAGAGACTCTGAAGTCTCGAAAAAAAAAACGTTTTTACTTTAGCACTAATGCCCTACCTAAAACGCTGCAACCTTCGCAGCTGAAATCGCTATAAAACCTCCCAAATCCCAGGGCAAAAATCCACAACTTTTTTGGTCGTGTATTTTGCTGCTTGGGGAGGCAGAGCTTTGGGCTGTAGCTCTGTCTCCATTCTCATCAATCAACGCTAATCGCCGCCTCTCCCCCGCCCCTCTCAGTGAAAGAAGACTGAGAGGGGCAGGGAGAGGCGGTGATCAGTGCCGATTGACGGGAGTAGAGGCAGAGCTACAGCCCAAAGCTCTGCCTCTATGCGGAAGCGCTGCCCAAATCTCCCCCCAGGGATTTCGGGGGTTTAATAGCGATTTCAGTCACGAGGATGCGACGTTTCAGGTAGGGAATTAGTGCTAATGAAGTTACTTAAGTAAAAACGTGTTTGTTTGAGACTTCAGAGTCTCGTTAAGGGCTCGCTGCAGGGCCGTACAACGCAGCACACAAATTAATTTTCACCCTTTTCTTGCCACCAACAGAGCTTTCTGTTGGTGGCATCTGATTGCTGTTGAATTTTTTTTTTCTTTTTATTATGAATTTAAATGCTTATTTTTAAAATAAATGTGTTTATTTTTTCCTCCCTAATCCTCCCTCCCTTCCTCAATAGAGGGGACAGCTCAGTGACAGAGCTGTCCCGGTACAGCGCTGCAGGAGATCGCAGCGCAGTACAACATAAATAAATGGCGGTTTAACCATCAAACGCTGCTGGCAGCGATCTCCTCCCCCAGGACTTGACGCTAATTGGCGTTAGGCGGTCCTGGGGGATCCACCTTGCGGCCGCCTTTCAGCATTAGGCGGTCGTAAGTTGGTTCATGAATATGTACTGATCTTGCTTGGGTTTAAGGACTGAGTAGTGGCGTTTGTATGTTTCAGTTATTTAAGTTATTTATGATTGTAAGTTCTATACAAACACAAATAAAAGCCCTCAGCCATTTATATCGACCTATGAGTGTCATATGTAGGCTGCCATATTTATTCCCTTTGATACAATATTTTTTGCCTGGCTGTCCTGCTGATCTGTCATGCATCAGTAGTGTCTGAACTACCCTCCGGACCAAGTATGAGTCAAACATCTGCATTTACATGCTTGTTCAGGGTCTATGGCTAAAAATATGACAACCTCCACGTCCCACTCACTTTAGTTGTCTTTTAGGAATGCTGATTCTGCGGAATAGAAAATCTGCATATACATTGAAATCAGAAATCAGAAATCGGAATTCGTCAGAAATCTGATTTACCACAGCTTGGTAATGTGAGCCCAATCACAGAACTCGGAAGCATTGGACCAATCAGAGAATGCAGAACTCTTCCGTAAAAATCAGATCACCGTGGTCATTTTAGCCTAATCACAAGATTTGTGGTGTTTCTGAATACCGTTTTTCATATTTCAATTTTTTTTTTGCATAGTCCTCGAAAATCCGAAACACAAAAATTGATAAATCGGTAATTGGAAAATTGGAAATTGGCATTGATGGAAATTGGAGTTTCGGCAGAATCGGAAATGGGCATTTTCATCCATCCCTATTGTCTTTTATGGTTTAAGAACGCTGTTTGGTTATGTGTTCCCATATGCCAGGAGATACAGGGGACAGCAGAGGGAATCATCTGAGATCATTAACCACTTCAGCCTTCAGTCGTTTTCACTTTATGCATCCGATCAATGTTCACCTCCCTCCCTAGCCTATAACTTTATCACTACTTATCACAATGAACTGATCTATATCTTGTTTTTTCCGCCACCAAAATTTTCTTTCCTTGGGTGGTACATTTTGCTAAGAGCTTTACTGTAAATGCATTTTAACAGGAAGAATAAGAAACAAAAAATAAAAAAATTCATTATTTCTCTGTTTTTGGCCATTATAGTTTTAAAATAATAGATGCCTCCATAATTAAAACCCACGTATTGTATTTGCCTAATAGTACCGAGTATTACACCTTTTAAATTATGTCCCTATCACAATGTATGGCGACAATATTTTATTTGGAAATAAAAGTGCATTTTTTTCCATTTTGCATCCATCACTATTTACAAGCTTATAATAAAAAAAAAAAAAAAATTTCATCTTTACATTGATATTTAAAAAGTTTAGACCGTTAGTTAAATATTTACGTGTTTTTTTATTGTAATGTTTTTTGTTATTTTTATTAAACATTTTATTTGGATATTTTTGGGAGGGTGGGATGTAAATAGTAATTTTTTTATGTAAATAAGTGATTCTTTTTATTTTTTTTACATGTAGATGTAGTTTTACTTTTTGGCCACAAGATGGCAGCCATGAGTTTGTTTACATGACTTCACTCTAAGCGTAACATGTACAATTAGAGGGACGTAGGGGGACGCAAGAGGCAGAAAAAGCGAGGCTTCCGAGAGAAGCGGTCGCTTTTTCTGCGGGGGAGAGGAATCAATCATCGGGCACCATGTCCCGATTGATTGATTGATTCCTGGGCTAACGATCCGCGGCCAGGAGCATGTGTGCACGCGTGCGATCGTCCACAGGAGTGCGCGGGAGCGCACATGGCCTTCTGGATGTAGCTTCTACGTCCAGAAGGCTTAAATGGCAGTGGAGGGGGAGAAGCAGAGGGATCCAGTACACCATCACTGATGATAGCATCATTTTTATGAATGGGTTAAAACCCACTTTAGGCTAAATACAGTAACTATTTTATTGGTTGACTTATTTAGTAAATGCAATGTGTGAAGTGCAGTTACTTAGCTCAGTCAATCAGAAATAAGTGACTTCTAAAATACATCCAGATCCTTGCAAAATGTATCTTCTTTTTTATTGCAGACAAGCCACCTTAATTTGTCTTACTTGTTTCCAGGTAGGAAGATGATAAATCAGGTTTTGCTCATGCTTTTGTTTTAATCAGCAAAACACACACAAATCCTTTTAAAACATACACTACTCAATACATCAAAATATTTTCCCAGCTCAAGGCCAGAATCCCAAGGTGCATTAAAATGCCTCTTCTTTTCCAGCCGAATGATCTCAGTGGTGCTATAAAGGAGAAACATGATTGTTACATTACATGGGACCGCTTCAGCTGGGAAAACACTCCCTGTGTATTATTTTAGTTTATAGTGTCACGTAAAATGATTGATGGGATTAAGCGGTGACATTATTCAGTAAGTGGCAATGATTACACAACTCTATAGACAAATTGGCATTAAAGTTGGACTCTGGGCGTAAAAAAGGCCTACAGGAGGATTGGAAGGATTTGTTCCACCTACGTCACGCCACCCACAAACTCAGATCAAAAGAATCCAGTAACTTGAAAACCTCCAGAGTCCAACTAAAAACCTTTAGAGCCAGAGTTTTCAGTCATGCTCCCCTCAGCCTTTGGAATGCCTTGCCAAGCTTAATCAAGACAGCTCCAACTCTGGACACGTTTAAATCAAAACCAAAAAGCCACCTGTTTAGTCTGACATTTATGATCACATAACTTTTTCCCCTGTACAAATCACTATGCACTGATCTGAGACAAGCTTATGTGCTTTGGGCCTATGGAAGAAAAACACTTTACAAATGTTTTGCTGTTGTTGTTGTTGTACAGAGAAAAATAAATATACTTCCCTCCTTTGTGGAAGCACCAACATTGAGATTTCTCAGATGTCTAGTTTTGACAACCCTGATTTTCTGGTGGCAGCTGCAGGGTGAGACTCAAGTCGTTATCACTCGTTAACGTTATCGCGTTTCAAAGGTTACTTATGCAGCTTTCACTTTGGATCAGAACATTCATTCTAGAGCAGGGGGAACAGGACAGTGACTGGAAGCAAAGGTTGAGAGAGCAATCTGAAGTTGGCCACACACAATTTTTTTTACATTTCTATTCAATTCAAGAATTACAATCTATTTTTCTGATTGATTGTAAAATTTAAAAAATCTGACTGATGTACCACACATGTGTTCAAATTTTCTCCAATTATGATTTTTCTTTTTTTAAAACTCTGTAAACATTGTGTGGGTCTATACCCAAGAAGTCTACTCTACACCATTCAATTTCCATAAAATATTACTAGAAAAATCCATTACTCCCGATCAACTTATGCTGAAAAATAGGAAATCCGATCAGATTTTCTGCTTGAATAAGAAAAAAAAGCTTTCAATTTCTCTGTAAAACCAATCGTTTTTTATTAAATTGCTGTCAAATTGTATCATTTTATCATATCGTGTGTAGCTACCTTGAGAAAGAGATCACAGCAGGAAAGTCTTCAGCTTCAGAAAATTAAAGCTCCTTCAGATATAAAAAATGGGAGAAGGGGGAATCAGCACAAAGACTGCAATAAAGTAGGTGAGTATAGCTTTTTCTCTTTGCATGGTCTGAATACTCCAGTGAATACACGGGTCCATAGATATGTACAAAATGGATAAAGGCCTTTTTGTACCTGGTGGATATGCTTAGTCTTTATGCATTTTGACATCCTCTCCAGGAAAACCTGCAGGTGCCGCAGTTTGAAGTTCCCATGGCCGTGCTGCATGTTGTTGGCTGCGACAATGCATGCTGAAATAAGTAGTATTTCAATGGGAGTACCAACACTTCAAGCTGTTAGATATAGAAATGCTGTGGGCCATCAATTTAATGCCGTTCACCCGCCACTTCCAATCAATTGAAATTTTTAATCTGGTCCAACCATAATTTTCATCGATTTTTGCCATGAACCAATTGACATTTAAGATCATTGTGGCTCATTGCTCCACAGATTTCCATCAGCTTCAATCAGTGTGATCGAATCTGCTGATAACACTTGATGCATATATGGCCTGCTTTATGGTTAGGGTAAAGTTAAGCTAGGGAAATTAATTAGAAATAGAGTACATTGTGGGGATGGCTTAGAGTTAGCTATAGACCAAGATTAGGCTAGGCTTTATCTTAAAGGTAACCTTAAGTGTGGCAAAAAAAAATGACATTTACTCACCTGGGGCTTCCCTCCCAGCCATAATATCGCCCCCTATGCTGCTATTGCGGCCTCCTGGAAGTGGTCGCCGGCGAGGACGGGAGGATCTCCGAGACACGGCGAGGGCACCAATCGGCTGCAGGGGGCTGAGGGAAGCCCCAGGTGAGTAAATGTCATTTTTTTTGCCACACTTAAGGTTACCATTAAGGTTCAGGCCAGGCAAATGTGAAAAGTAAGGTTAGGTATTTTGGGAAAACATATAAAGGATATCTGTAACGAACAGTGACGAGTGAAAATGTCAATATTCTTTCAAGTAAAAATGCCATAGAAAATCATTTTGTAATAAGTTTGTGATGTTTTGCATTTTTTTTTTTTTTACAAATTTTAGTGCTAAAAATAATCGATTTCAAACTCTGCATTTTTTTTTTGCTGTAAAAATATAGATTTTTCACATTTATTGCACATTTGTGCAAATTCGTTTCTTTTGACCATTTTGTGAAAATATCAATATATTTTCACAAATATTTTCTCGAAATTAGCATTTTCAATGTGAAAAGGACTTTGGCGAAAATTCGCAAGAAACACTGATAATGAAAGAGAGAGAGATATGGAGTTTGATCTATTTGTTCCTGTTTGAATTCTTCTTGTGTAGCCATTGTGCTAATCTCTACCTCTGACCCAGAAACAGTATGATAGCTCTGATTCTACTCTGATTACCCTGTCACCATGCTTGTTCCCAGTGGCGTAGCAATAGGAGTTGCAGAGGTTGCAACCGCACTGGGGCCCTTGGGCCCTTGGGCCAGAGGGGCCCCGTAGGGCCTTCCCTCAACCACAGTATTAGCTTTTTATTGTTCCTGTTCTTGTAATGATCACTTCTATAGATGCTTTGAATGATAATAATCATTAACAAGCTTTTCCCCATCCCCTTCTTGCGCCTCTGGCACTGTGTTTTCCTTGGTAGGTTTCGGTGCACCATATCAATTGTTATGTATAGAGTGCTTGGGTGGGCCCATGTAAAACTCGCACTGGGGGCCCATAGCTCCTTAGCTATGCCACTGCTTGTTCCATGTGTGATATCTCACTCAAATACAACTGCAGACAAAAATAAGCATGAGGACCAGGCAGCTGATAATATGATATATCTTTTTTTAAAGGGAAATAAAGATTACAGCTTCAACATTACACTCTATACAGTTTTTTTCTTTAATTGATTGATACACAATTTACCTATGGTTGGACCATTGGCCACGGCTACTGAAACATTTCCACTTGTGCAGTTTCTATTCCACAGAAAATATGTTTTCGTGACAGATGACAACTGAACCTGAGCTTAAAATATATTGATCTTTTGTAAAATACATTATTTTTCATCAGATATTTTCCTTAGGTAAACAATTTCCCACATTAATCGCTCAATTGGAGTCTTAACCATCAAAAATTGAGGCCTCTGGGCAAAATGTACCAAACTGAAACATACTTCCTCCAGGTCTTTTATTAAACGGCCTTTTACCTTTAGAAAGTTTGTACGTATGGAAAAAAAAACAGTGTAAAAAGATTTCACTTGTAAACAGATCCCTCCTCGAATTTGCCAAAATTGAATTCAACTCCAATTCATGAAATTTAAACGTAATAAAAATGAGAGTTTTATCAACGTTTCATCAATCTTCATTTAAAGGAATGCTGTAGGGGCTAGGGGGGTTTCTAAAGGTCTTGCGCAGATGTCCTATGCCTGCCCAGCTACTCACCGATGCTCCGGTCCCCACCACCAGTTCACTTCTGAAATTTGAAACTAAAGTTGCAAACCCACTGTACCTACACGGCCTCGCTTCCACTTATGTCACCAGGAACGCCTGTCCAGTATGCTCCCGGTGACGTGAAGTGAACTGGCGGCGGGAACCTGAGCATCGGTGAGTGGCTGGGCTTTTTCCCTTTAGCCCCTACAGCATTCCTTTAAGTCTGTAGACACCTATTATATTGCAAGACGTTTTAGATCAGGAATGAATGGTACCATTTATTGGAAAACTTAAAAGAAAAAGAGAAATCATTTGGCTAATAAGCCTTCTTCAGATTCTATTCCTGTATGCTGATGACAAGATATTAGAAAACACAGCTAAGCTTATTTATGTACATGCAACATCAGGAGATACATAGATGCCTTCACTACAACAGAACAAACAAAGTGGGTCTTGAAAAGAGGTTTGCTCATTTATGACAGATACATAAGAGCCTTTGTTTACTCAACCACAATTAGGAATGAGACTGGCATGGAGAGATCTTAAATTCCGAGTTCAAAACAAAGGGTTTGCAGGACTTTTTCCCCTCTGAAGACTAGGTTTTCTCTGAAAAATTTGCCATCAGCTTCACACTGGTGGCAGTTTGTTTCCATTATAGGGCTCACACACACGTCCAAACAGTTAGCCCAACTATCTTCTAAACTTGGTCTGTTGGAAGATAGTTGGGCATGTGTATGGCTGGCAAACAACCAGAAGATTAACTGATAACAGGTTGTTCGCCAGATCCAACCGGTGGATTTACCTGCCGCATGTGTATAAGTCTTTTGAACAACTTTGTTGTTTTTGAGTGCAAACATGTTGTGTAGTTTGTCATCTAGCTTGCACGCATGATATTTAAGTGAGTTGGTTGTTGAGTTGGTTGTTTAGTTGGTTAGTGTGTGTGTGTGTGTACACACTTGTCATGTGGTACAACTTGTTGTGTGGTTGGTTATGTTGTGCGGTTGGTTGTGCATTATGTTTGATATGTATGTGAGCCTTCACAGTTCCTCTTTAAAGTTCCCAGCCAGCCACATCTATGAGCAAGGGTCCGAAGACATGATACAGTCCTTAGATGATTGGAAACCCTTGCACTCACATCACTACTTTACATTTCTATACCTCCCTAGAGATGGCCCGAATGGTTCGCCGGTGAACTTGTTTGCGCGAACTTAGCTGGTTCGAGTTCGCGGTGAACCACGAACACTTAGCGAGTTCGACCCGCCCCCTATACTACATCATTGGGCTAAACTTTGACCCTCTACATCACAGTCAGCAGACACATGGCAGCCAATCAGGCTGCACTCCCTCCTGGAGCCACCCTCCCCCTTATATAAGGCAGCAGCGTCTGCAATGTTCTCATTCTGTGTGCTGCTGTATTAGAGAGAGAAGGGAGAGACATTGGAGAGATAGGGAAAGCGATAGTTAGGAGGTCTGTTAGGTTGCTCCTTGCTGATATTTGTTAATGAAAAGCACCCCAAAACTGCTCTTTTGTGAGCTAGTGTTCTTCTGATGTGTTTTTTTGTGTGTGTGTGTGCCACTGACATTGCATATACAGCCCTGTCAGTCGTAGCTGGCCCTTGCTAATTGCTGTACTGTGCCAGGCCCAGCACATTCAGTGCATACCTTTCACTGCCTCTGTGTGACTGCACTTTGTATTATACCGCCAGTAGACAGGTCAAAAAAGTGTTCAGTACCTCACCTTTATCAAAATGAATGAGGCATGGATCCCGGCGGGCTACTGCCTGCCCGAAGACCAAGTCAGTCCCCACACACAGCATCTCTGCCTGCACGCCATGTGACTGCCAGTGCCTGCCCCATGACTAAGTCAGTCCCCACACAGCGTCTCTGCCTGCAGGCCGCTTGACTGCCTTCTCCGCCACCACCAACAGGGTCCAGGACTCCAGGCGGATTCCTGAATTTTTAAGCCCGCTGCTAGCCGCTATAATAATTTTTCTGGTGCGTGTACATGCCTGCCTAATTTTTCTGGCTGCACTACAGCTGCAACAACAAAACAAAAGGCATGTACATGTGTCAATTCCCCTTCGTGATTGTTACCTTGCCGCGGTGAAGGGGCTTGCGTATCACAATGAAGCAATGACCACCGGCTATATAAGGTTGTTGCTTCATTGTGGACAGACAAAATGCGATCAGCTGGACAGTCACTGTTCTGTCATTGAGCTACCTCAGCCCAGCGACCATATAGGCTGGAAAGCCGCCATCACCTGCACTCTCGTCAGGGTGCGAACCAGTCCAGCACCGCCATCACTACACAAACAGCTGTGTGCAGTGTGTTGCACAGTGAGTTTGGTCTGTCAGTGTGAAGCAGTACACTAATTACACTACCTGATTTATGTATACACATGCAAGATGTTTTAAAGCACTTTAGGCCTCCAATTTAGCATGCAGTGTGATTTCTGCACTTAAAACGCTGCTGTGCGTCAAATCCAGGCTTTTCCCGGGGACTTTTGGCGTGTATCCCACTCTTCCATTGCAGTTTGTGCTTTGTCATAATGTGCATTTGTAAGGAAGTTGTCCCTACGCGGGTCTTGGTCTTTGCACGGCTCAATTTTTGGTGGAAGAAAGTACAGATGGCATTGCTCTCATCTGAGGCAGACACACAAAAAAATGTCCACACCGCTGAGCTCTGGGGTGATGGCACTTTGGTGGTGGTGGCCGACTGAGTGTTAAGTGGGGTGCCAGAATCAGAGCAGGAGGAGGAAGATATGTCATGCTTCCGTGCCAAAGCTGAGGAAGATGAGGTGTTCTGTTTTAAATAGTCAACTACATCCTGACAATCTTGGGGGTTGATGGTACGCGCCTTCTGAACACTGTACTTTGGTCCAGGGCCGCACAAAATCACAACAGCACGACCTGCCGGGTGGCCTGCCTCTGCCTGTTTTGCCCATATTGGGGAGGGGGGAGGAAGTGAAAGGTATGCACAGACTTGACTAATACAATGTGCAGTCACACAGGTGCAGTGAACAGATATGCAGTGACTGATATCAATGCAATGGGCAACTGTCACACACACACAGGTACCGTGAACAGGTGTAGTGACTGGTGGTATATAACACTGCGTGCGCTCACATTGGTAGGTGCACTGAACAGGTAGGTATGCAGTGATTGGTATTACAAATGTGCAGCTGTCACACACACAGGTACCGTGAACAGGTGCAGTGACTGACTGGTATATAATATAACACTGCTTGCGGTCACGTAGGTAGGTAGGTGCACTGAACAGGTGGGTATGCAGTGATTGGTATTACAAATGTGCATCTGTCACACACACAGGTAGTCACTGAATGTGCTGGGCCTGGCAGTGGCACAGTAGGAATTACCAAGGGGCCAAGGTCCAGCAGCTGCGACTGACTGACAGGGCTGTATATGCAACACAAGTGTCTGTGGGACACACACACAAAAAAAAATAGATCACAAGAACAACATTAGCTCTCAAAAGAGCTGTTGAGGATGAGGAGTGCTTTTTAGCAATAAGTATCAGCTAGAAGGAGCAACCTAACAAGCCTAAGACAAGGGCCTAACTAAGCTTTCCCTATGTCAGCAGATTCTCTCCCTTCACTAATTACTGCAGCCACATGAGTGAGTGAAATGGCTGACACTGCCTGCGTTTTATAAGGGGGGGCTCCAGGGGGGAGTGTAGCCTAATTGGCTACCCTGTGTCTGCTGACTGTGATGTAGAGGGTCATACTTGACCCTAATTATGTAGTATAGGGGGCGGGTCGAACTAGCATATAGTTTGAGGTTCACCGCGAATGAGAACCACCGAAGTTTGCGCGAATAAGTTCCCGGCCGAACCATTCGGGCCATCTCTAGTCCTCAAGTCTGAATTCTATAGTCGGTGAATACAACTAAGTACCGGTATAAGCTGATATTAGAATTTTGCTTGTTTCATAAACTGATAAATATAGACTGGAGGGATTGCAAAAGTTTCGTTTTTGTTCTTGGACAAAAATCATTTTTGGTATGGAGAGATCAAGAGTGGTTTCCAGCATCAGGTCATCCAATAACATACTGTAAGTCTAGGGGGAAACACACAAATAATATAAATTGTCCATTTGTTCTGTAAACCTCTCCCCATTGCAGGTGTGTAGTGTAAAAGTGGCCACACACCATACCATTTTTTAAAGATCTTTTCAATTCAAGAATTGCCATCAGTTTTTCTGACTGTAACATTTCAAAAATCTGACCAATGTACCACACACTTACTGTATATTTTTCCATAATTTTGAAAAAAATTATTGAAAAGTAATAAAAAAAATAGCTTGGGTCTGTACATCAAGTAATTGACAATCTGCCCTACACAATACAATTTTCAGAACAAATGATCAGAAAAATCCAACACTCCTGATCTTCTTTTTCGAATAAAAATGGGAAATTTGATCAGAATTCCCAAAGGAATGAAAAGGAAGCTTTTGATTTTTTTGGGGAAAACCGATCGTTTTTATTACATTTCCGTAAAATTAGATCTTTTTTGTATGGTGTGTGGCCACCTTTCGTGTACATCATGAGAATTGGCACTTCTTTTCTCTATGTTTTACCAATGTATAAGACTAACATATCCAATTATCTAAAAAGTTTAAGGAAGGACCGGTGTTGTTGCGGTTATTAACCATTAATGGTATATTGGAATGATGCACTGTATTATTCTGCAACAATCACTACTTGGAAGCCTGTTTCCCTTTGGGTATGTGGTAAGTCATCAGTAAAATCTTTTCTAATGAGCAACTAAAGAACTTTTATTTTTTGTAGGTATCCCATTACCCACAGACTTGCATATTGATTTGAGGAGGCAGTAAACATCCTGTTGGATAACCCATTCCCCACTATTCTATCCCACTAGATCCTCCAATAACGCCAGGAAACTCTTTCTTAAAATGTTAGAGCCATATGGAGGCTGCCATATTTATTTCCTTTTAAAGCGGTATTGTCACCATAAAAATCAAATTTCAACAGCAACTAGTCTGAGTGTATTAAGTGATAAAGATGCTAATCCTGCATTCAAAACTTTTTCTGCTGTTATGGTTTGGAGTTATCACATACTTTAGGAGCACTGGCCCTAGTGCCAAACAGTGCCAAAAAGTTGAATGCTGGGAGTTCTTTTGAATGCTGGGAGTTCTTTTTATCTATAATATATTCCTCCTCTTCCATTTATTTCCCTGCCTAGCTGATCACTTATGTTTACAAGCAAGGCTGAGGTGACTCAGTGATTGGATGTGTAAATAAAAAAAAGACTCTGGGAGGAGGGCAGCTAATGAATACACAATGAGCAAGAGAAGGGAGGGGGGAAAACAAGAGTCAGGAAGGATATGATGTCAGCATTAGCTTGGCAAAATGGCCACTGCCTGCAATAGGATTTTCTGCTTTTCCTTTATAAAATTCACAGGAATCATCTGTTATGTAAGTAGAAGTAGTATTTATCTACTTATATATGTGTTTTTGATTTCTAGGTTAGCATGGCTGTCGCTTGTTTTTTAAACAATAGCAGTTGCCTGGCTGTCCTGCTAATCTTTTGTGTTAGTAGTGGCTGAATCACTAACTTGAAATAAGCATGCAGCTAGTCTTGTCAGATTTTTGTCAGAAAGATCTAATCCGCTTGCTTGTTCAGTGTCTGTGGATCAGCAGGACAACCGAGCCATGGGCAATGTTTAAAGGACCACTATCGCGAAAATCATAACATTTAAAGTACATGTAAACATATACAAATAAGAAGTACCGTATTTTTCGGAATATAAGACGCTCCGGCATATAAGACGCACCTAGATTTAGAGGGCAAAAATCAGGAAAAAAAAAAAAACTAAACCTAGGTGCGTCTATGGTGCAGGGGCTTCTTATGGACCTCTAACTCCCCAAAAACTGTCTTTATCTAAGCTACACTGCCCATCTATACTAACACCTGCTACACTACACTTCCCTTACCCCTGCTGCCCCCATCAACTACACATGACTTCACTAACCCCTACTACAACAACTACACTACACTACACTACAGTATACTACACTTCCCTCACTAACACCTGCAGCCAACCCAAACTACACTACACTTCACTAACTAACCCTCCAGCCAACCCAAACTACACTACACTTCAGTAAGTAACCCCTCCAGCCAACCCAAACTACACTACACTACACCCCTGCTGCATCTCACCTGATCCTGTCGCCGCGATCCTCCCCTCCTCCATCTGCCTGCCATCAACCGAGAGTCGCAGCAGCCGTCATCTGAGGGTCTCATTAGGTGTCGTCAGAGGTTCCAGCAATCCCATCCAGTATCCCCGCTCTTTAAGTGTCGCGTGCGCCTGACGTCATGCGTGACCCCGGCGCACATGCGCCGCTCGTCACACAGAAGGGGTCACTGTATCTAAGAAGAGGACGCCGTAACTATGGAGGAAGGCGGCCCCGGCAGTGCGTAATCACCGCGTGATCACCGCGAGCCTGCATACAAGCATGGCTGCAGTGAAGAGGAGCCGGCGACTTGGACACGTAAAGAGCGGGGATACTGGATGGGATTGCTGGACCCTCTGATGACTGCTGCTGCGACATTGGATGACGGCGGACAGACGAAGGAGGCGAGGATCGCGGCGGCAGGATCCGGTAAGTATGTTATGAGGCAAAAATACCGTACCTTTGTAATATAAGACGCACCCACTTTTTCCCCCCAATTTTGGGGAAGAAAAAGTGCGTCTTATATTCCGAAAAATACGGTACATTTTTCCCAGAGCAAAATGTGCTATAAATTACTTTTCTCCTATGTTGATGTGACTTACAGTAGGTAGCAGAAATCTGATAGAACCGACATGTTTTGGGCTAGTCCATCTCTCCATAGGGAATTCTCAGGGATTTCTTTATTTTCAAATGCATTTAGTAAAGGGCGGTTGCTCCATCCAACTGCCAAAAAAGTGTGCAGCGAGCAGGGAGGCTGGCTAGCATATTTGTATAAATCCCTTTCAGGGAGTGTCTTTATAAAGAATAAAGGCCATGTTGAAAATCCCCCAAGAGGAGATGGACTAGTCAAAAACCTGTCCCTTCTGTCAGATTTCTACTACCTACAGTAAGTGACAGCAACATAGGAGAAAAGTAATTTATGGCTCATTTTACTCTAAAAGAAACAGACTTCTTATTTGTATGGGTTTACATTCTTTTTACATTTACACTTTTTCACGATAGTGGTCCTTTAAAAGCAAATAAATACGTTAGCTTCCATATATCTTTCACCTTGGGTTCCCTTTAAGTTTAAAACAGAACCAGCAGTCCACATTCAAGGCCAGTGATGACAGTCCTGTGACTGGGGCAAGAAAGGCCATGGCCCATGACCAAGGTTTGGAGAAAGATGAAGGATTGGAGAGAAGATGGAGAACCTTCTGTGCTGGATTTCCTCTGTATTTGTGGTAAAAATAGAAACATTGCTATATAAAAATGGGATGTATACAGCCAGCCACCATGAATGCAGTAGAATTAAATACTAAACTACTAAAGTAAGAAAAGTCTTACTAGTAATAACGCCATGTGACACTAGTGAACATTTCCTGATATAACAATGCTGATAAAGACAATATCTTTCCCAGCTGTTTATACACCTCTAATCCCGCTCGTAAATGCTTTATAGACCCAGTAATTACGCTGAGCTCGCCTCTTAAGTGCTACACATATTTAACAGTGTATAATGCTCATTCTTTACATGAAACTGACACCATGGTAACAGGCACTGGCACATGCATTAAGTCACGTTACACACAAGATACTGCTCTGATGATTGCATGTTGCCTACTGCTTGCTACTATAGCGATGAAAGATCTTAAGGATGTACATCACCTTTAACAGTAATAAATTCATAGAGTCCCTCTTTCCCCATTTCAACTGCTCCATAAAGAGCTTTCATCACTCAATTTAGTAATGGTTGGAAACAGTCATTCCACTGGGTTGGCATGCCCAATTGCATTAGCCACTTCTGACACAAGTGTTCATTTAGAATGAGAAAAGAGGAAGTTACATGAAATGATCTAATTTTAAACAGAGTCAACACGACATCGAGCTCGACAAGCAGGGAAACAGCGGCATAAAGAGATTAATACACAACAGTGGCGAATGGAGACAGTAGTAACCCTACTTTGCAACACTATTTTTGCTGGTCAGAAAACTTGGCATTTTTGACAAAGGATTGGCTGGCATCCTTTCTAAATTGCCAAATAATTGGTGATTTGGTTGTATAATTAATGAATTCAAATCTTTTAACTAAACCCAGGCATTTATTATTCCATACATAAAGTGATTGATGCAGGTAATACAATAGATAATACTACCTTCTTTACTGTCTGAATGGAGTTGAAGTTATTTCCCCATGTTTACATGGGTTTCCGCCAGATATTCCACTAAAATAGTAGAAAAAGTACTACCAAAATTATTTTGTGTATTTTCTTGCTTGCTGGGGGTTTAAAAGGCATTTTATTGTCAAGGTGCGAAAATATTAACTTGGAGAAAACTAAAGAGAAAAAGTGAATATGATTGTTCCCTAAAATTACGATTGTTCCCTTAAAATCACACCATTAATGTTCACATTTAGTGTTAAATCCAACCTACCCCTACCCTACCCCCTACTCTACCCCAACACTTATACTCTTAAAATAATACCTGATCCTAACTAAGAAATCAAGGCCAATATCCCATAATTATAGAACTGGCGTAAATGTCCATTAACACTATATCAAGCATACCCCTTAGTTTTTCGTTTATGTAATTTTTAAGCGTACCCCTTAGTTTATCAGAAAATTAAATTAGACTGAGTTATAAAGCTACATACACACAATATATGCAAAAAGTTAGAAAACAGCGTTGGCACTGCAATGCCTGAAGGAAAATATAGGTCCGCTGGGCTCTACACACACACCAAAGCCAGTATGCAATCTTCGCTTGTGCGTGCTCTGACCATGTAAACAATCAAGTGCATAGAATAATTAAAATGGAGGTATGCACTACTGCTATTGACTTTTAAGTCAAAGACTTCTCATATCCATTGTACATACATCTTGTGCATAGTGATCTGTGAATGGATAGAATAAGTACACATATCAGGTTGTGATGTGACGAATGGTGGCGGTGGGTGCAAAGCACTGAGTAGCCTTATGCCCGTTTCGCGCTTTCAGTGCTTCTACGGAGGCATGACTTTTTCTATCCATCCACAGATCTCTATGCACAAGATGTATGTACAATGGATATGAGAAGCCTTTGATTTAAAAGTCAATAGCAGCATTGCCGACCTCCATATTCATTCTTCTATACATACAATATACTGCCAGTGATGTGTTGGCAAATGTGCTGGCTGGCCCCACTGTCACTTCCCTCTTAATTGCCTTGCCCGTCATAGACAGCTACAGATGTACCTTAGCCCTAGGTAGCCAGAGATACCCCCAGTATTAAATAGCTAGTGGTGCCCCCTACCCCTCCAGTGAAATGCCAAGAGCTGGGTGAGTAACCTCTCATTTACGCTCTGCTCGGGACTCCGCATAGGGAAGGAGGGAGGCACTAGAGGAGGGTCGTGAGACGCATTTCCATCATCAAGCGCCTGCAGTCATGTGCCTACAGTGCCTGATGGTAAATCCAGCCCTGGCGCTTTGAAATACAAACAAAAATGAAATTTTGACTTGATATACAAACAATGCCTTGATATACAAGCAAAGAACATTTATATGTGTCACATCATCACAATGGAGCCAATGGTTCTTCCCCCTTTGACACTGCAGGATTGTACTTAATCTGAGTGTAGGGACTGCACAATGTCACATTTCTGTGAAATCCCCAAAAATAGGCAAAGGCAACTGTCATTGGATAAATTCCTTATTAAAGCAACACACACACAAAAAAAAGTTAGGGAGAACCACCAGATGGCAATGATTCTGTTAGTTATAGTGAAAGTCTTGTTTACATCTTTATTTTATACAGTACAGTCCTTTGTATTAAATATTTTTCTGTAACTGTGTTTTGGATTGTGGAACGGCGAACGCATCACCTAAATTAACATTCATTATTATGCGGAAATTGGCTTTGATATAACAGTGCTTTGGATTACAAGCATGTTTCCAGAATGAATTATGCTTGCAAACCAAGGTTGCACAGTAACAGGGAAAGGTGAAGCCCATTCAGTAGTGTGTATTACATAGAAGGACAAACTTTCATTGGCACTCTGATGGCTGTACGGAATTCTGTGGTGGGAAAAGTGTCATGGCACAGTCACAGTGAAAAGCAAGAGGGAATGCAGAGAAGACCACATTATGATATCATTGTTTACAGGCTTGCATGGTAAAATCCTGTGCAGAAAGCTTGTCCCCTGGCCTGTCTCTTGCTAAGTATTCTCTTCATGATAAGTAGTGCAGTAAAGATGTTACTCTTCTCTGCACAATATTAATAATTTCTCTGCAAGGTTCCAAAGTTTAGGGATAGCAATACTTAGGAGAACTAATGGAGAAGTATGTGATCAGCTGACAGTCTTGTAAAGGATCTGATTTGATGGTCATGATCATGCGTTTAAGCCAGGAAGCTATCAAAGTAAATCAGAACCTTACAAATCTATCAGGTGATCAAACTGATCACGTGCTCCCACATGAGTTGCCATCCCTACCAAAGTCATTGCCTATGTGGAGAAGCCGATAACACCCCATCAGGGCTAGCACTTCCATAGAGGAAGAGAGGGAAATTGCCTTAGAGCCCCAAAGCCTATAGTGGCCCCCAAGGTTTGTGTCCTCTCCCCTCCAGCCATGGAGACCCCATACATGCTTAGAGGACACAAGGAAGAGAGGCACCTGTGTGGAGACATCTGCAGTGTAGAGAATGGTGCTGCCTCCTGTGTCCTGCCTGGATTAGGTAAGACTCCGATGTGTGTACATTATGGATTTGTAAGGGAAAGGAGGAGGGGAATGATGGAGTCCCCAACAATGCTTTTGGGGCCATATGAAGGACACCTAATGATTTTGTATGTCTTGGAGTGTGGTGGGATGAGTCCTGGGAGTTGGCTCGGGGGCATTGCTAGGGCCCCTCAAGTTACTTTTATCTCAGGGCCCCATTGTAGCTAGAACCGGCCCTGCACCTGACCCCATTATCAGTACCCCAAAAGATAATTACCGCTTTTGTATTTTTATAATAGTGTGCTAACTTTACAAACTAACTTCTAAAACAGTGTTTGCAACAGCCTAAAAAGTTTTCACGATTCCGTTCTGAAAGGAAATATATCATGTTGTCGAACAAATTATTCCAAAAGTTCTGCCGTTCGATAAGTAAAACAACCAGAGCAAATCATGGCACAACAGTGAGAAATACAATATCCTTTCCATGCTCACTCCATTAATTCTGTATAGTAGAGGTGCGCACAATTCCGATATCTAAGATTAGCATTAAATGAGGCGGCTTCGCTACATCTGCACCGTGTAACGTGCCGACCCAAATGGCTGCTGCAGCTTAAATGACTTCAATTAGTCAAAGACTGTTTATGTGCAGAAATATAGATTTATGTTCTATGGCTTTACCTCATACTTACAAGAAGATTTTCCAGGCCGGAATAAATCCAGAAAGATGTGGTTAAAAGTCTTACAGTGATAATTCATATATCTACTAAGGAAAGTAAGGAATAATAAAAAATGCATTCTGCTTATTTTTAGATCTGGTGTATTAGGGGAGGGGCATACAGGTTGTTTATACTCCTGCAACCAGGTGGACACTAACAGGTAAAGTATTCACGCATGGGGCACCAGGTGGCACATTTTACACTAAGGGGACAGCGCCAGGGGTAGCCAGGCGACAAGGCAGCGTCACTATTCCGATTCCAGAAAGATTTCATGCTGAAATTTATTGCGCCCAACAGATCTCTCTCTGATCAGATTTGATCAGTGGGGGACTGAGCAAGGAGCCATTGGTGGACACCGACAGGTAAGGTATTCATGCCCGGGGCACCTGGGGGCACATTTTACATTGGGGGGACAGCACCAGGGGTTCCGTTGCATTCGCTGCTCATCCCGATATCGCACACCGTTACAACCGTGCACTCGATCAGATCGACATCTTGCAGCAAGTTCGATTGATGCATGCGACCAATTTCAGCCGAAAAATGATTTCATCGATTGGGCATGCTCTTGGCAGCACACATTTTCATCCGATTCAATTATTCACCTGATGTATGGCCACCTTAAGTCAATCTCCATGGCAGATCGCTGGCCAAGGCATCCAGGATCACTGTAAACAGGCTGATTTCTTGGCAGAGGCGATCCCTAGCGTCTGTCTCAGCCAAGTTTCATCTGATGTGTATACAGGGCTTTAGTCCATACCACACTAGACCACTAGACCCCCAGGGACCAATGTGAATGTGGTACAGGGCAGAAGGCTACTGTGCATTTTAAAATCTCCCCTACAGGAGCTTCTAAAATCGTGGTGCTGGTGAGGGTGAACATTACCTGTGGGGGGCTGATCTGTAGCCCTCCACACCACCCAGGTCTCCTTCCTTGTTTCTGTACCAATATTGAGTGCTGGAGCAATGCGTGGCAGAAGATGTATTACACTAATATATTACAGGAAGATGTAGCACATTTCTGTACTACTACTGTATCTCCGGATGCGCATTGCTCTGCCTGCCTGATTACTTATGAAGAGAAGAGGAGGTAGCATTGAGGGGCCCTGGGCTGGGGGGCTGTGGATCACCCCTCAGGTACTGATTTTTCTCCATCCCACCGACACCTCTATTTTGAATGCTCCCGTAGGGGGAGATCTACATTTAAATGTCTACAGTCAAGGTAGGGATACATTTTTAGATGGCCACCTGATGTGGCACAGAGATTGATCCCTCTCGGATCAGAATCTGATCAGAGTGATTTATTACTGCCACACACTGCCCAGCGATTCTCTATAAATGTAATTGTGAAACCTAGAGAGAATCAATCGAGCTGCAGTATTGCACTGTTTGATTTAGTGCAGCGCTATGTCTGCCTGAGATACTCCCGCTCCTGTCTGGCTCCCAATCAATACAGATTTTGCATTTACTCTGAACAATATTTTCAATCGATTTTAGCTTAAAATCAATCAAAATGTAATCGAGCACTTGGGGGCAATAGATTCCTGGCAGATTAAATAAGAGTGTTCAAATCTACAGGGATTTGCACGGAAAAATTGTTAACTTTAGAGTGCTAACTCCACTTAATCGACAGAACTTTTCCATCCGGTGCACTGGCGTAACAATAGTTACTACTACCTCGGGGCTCTCCCCTCTGCGCTCCCCTCCAGCTTAAGTTACAGTGTGGGCAGCGGGCAGATACATACCTTCCGTGCGTTTCACCGCATACTCCTCGCTTTAGCGTCTGTTGTCACTTCCGGAAGTGACGTCACTTCCGGAAGTGACAACAGACGCTAGATGCCCGCTGCCCACACTGTAACTTAAGCTGGAGGGGAGCGCAGAGGGGAGAGCCCCGAGGTGAGGGAGAGGGAGGGAACTTCCCCTCTCCCCGACGAGTGTGGCCAAGGCTTTCCCCTCATGCTGTCACCCCTCCAGCCCCCACAAAACAGCCTGAGCGAGCCCCATGGAGGGGGCCCCCTGAAATTCTGAAGGGGGGCCCGGTGGGGCCTAGTTATGCCCCTGATCCGGTGTGTTTGAATTTTAACCTAAAATCGATCAGAAATATTGTTTGGACTAAATAGAAAATCTTTGTTTGGGTTGGGGCCCGGGAGGTGTGTGCAGGTGTCTGGGTGGAAGGCCTGGGAGGAAGGGAGTTGGGGGCCCCATACAAAAAATTGTGATGTGCCTCCACAGCCACCCACCTGATCTGCATGTGAATCAGAAACTCTACACCAAAATTCACTGCATAGTAAGTTAAAGGGGCTCAGCTTTCATGTCACTGCTGAAGCCTAAATCTGCAACAAAAATAGGACTTGAAAAGCCCTGTACTCACCAATCCAGAACATAATCACATGTATGGGAAGACCTGAGCCAGGCATTGCAGACTGCAGACATCTAACAGCTGCCAAGATGGACGACTGCCTGGCATAGGTGCTGCTTTCAATAAATTACTCTCAGGCAGGCAACACACTAGCTGTGATTGCACAGACTATTGAAGACAACATCCTCACCCAGAAAACGCACGTTGTTACCGTTTATTTGCATTCTGCATTTGCGATTTTCCTTCCGCTTTACCGTTGCACATATTGCAATATCACACTTCTGTTAGGCAAATAATTCCTGTTAAAAAGAGGGGTTGATACACCGCACTGACATTTTTAATTGTGATTACATTTGATAAGAAATGGGAATGAGCGGTGTGAGGCTACTCTGCTAATAGTGGTGTAAAAAGGTACTCGCTACCTTCCTGATTTCCTTTATTTTTTTCCTCTTTATCTCAATACTTAATTGCTTCTAATCTGCATACAAAGTTAATGCAATACAAAACCAATTGAAATACTGAGAGAACTTAGAAGCGCTAAGTACAATTGGGGTGGATTTACCATTACAAAAGAAACTAATGCCTAGTACACACCATACAATTTTCTGTAAGATTTACCGTACTTGCCAGATAGATCATTTCCAACATGTTGGAAATGATCTATCTAACCATGTATCTGCCTAGCAATTAGGCATTGTTCTACTCAGCAGGAGATAACCAGAAGACAATGCACCAGAGATAATGACCAGTCTCTCCCAGTACTTTACAGAAAATAATCTGATTACTGAAAAATCTTACAGTAAATTGTATGGTGTGTACTAGGCATAAAGTCCCATGCACACTCTCAACAGTGGTCTTTTATGCAGCACAATTGTTGAACAACTTTTGCTGTGAAACAAGTTGAAACAGCTAAAAAAGTATTTTTCTATTGTTCAAAAAGCTGATAATACTGATAAGAAGTCAATCCAACAGTTGGATTGACTTCTTATCAGTCTTATCAGCTTTTTGAATAATAGCAAAATACTTTTTTTTTAGCTGTTTCAACTTGTTTCACAACAAAAGTTGTTCAACAATTGTACTGCATAAAAGACCGCTGTTGAGCGTGTGTATAGGCTCGTACACACGTGTGACTGAAGCCAACGACGGGTCCGTCGGCACCTCCCGCTGGGCGGGTTTTCAGCAGACAGTACAGCGCGTGTACAGTCTGTCGGCGGACTGATAAGGCTGTTTCTGAACGATCCGCCCGAAGTAGACACACTGCAGATTCATTACAGGATTTGTATCAGCTGGAACAAAGAAATGTTTTTCTTTAAGGCTGGGCGCACACATAGCAGAAATGCTAGCGTAGCGAGAAACATTGCGTTTTATGCAGTAATGCTAGTCTATGGGATGCAGAAGAAGCTGTGTTTCACTGCATTTGTACAGTACCAAATGCTGGTAGTGTTGCATAATATGCAGGCTGGCTACCAAAGCGCACATAATGAAAGTCTATGGTAACGCATATGCATTGCGTTTTTTATTGCGTTTTTAATTAAAAAGTAAAGATCTCTGATGTGTCTCCACTTCCTGTTGTGTTCCTAGTGATTTGCATAAATAAAAAATAACACATACAAAAATCATATGCATTTACCATTGGTGTTAAAAACCACGCAAAATGCTTGAAAAATTTGCGTAAAAAAACCCACAAACACAAAACGCACCAAAAATGCAGTGAAAACGCAAAAGCAGATCGCAAATGCACCATCCTAAAATGCTACTTTATCATGCTATGTCATATGTGAACCCAGCCTGAAGGTTATTAGGCTCTTGCATATCTTTTAGAGCAGAGAAGAAATTATGAGTTCAGGTCTGCTTTAAAGATTTTTATATTCTTAAAAGTGGAAGTAGAGCTATAACTTAGTCTACTAACTAACTAACTATAGTCAGTGGTCAGAATGGCAGCAGATTGGGGGTTGAAGGGGTCAGGGAAACCAAAGATCAGCTGGTTAGAGTGGATCTGAACTCTATATGCAACTTGTCTATTCTCCCAGTACCCTCTTTCCCTGAAAATAAGACCTACCCTGAAAATAAGCCCTAGCTGGAATTTTGTGCATGCTTCAAATATAAGCCCTACCCCAAAAATAAGCCCTAGCGGAAGTTAAAGAGGAGGAAGAGGCAGCCAGTAAGTGGGGACACAGTGGTGCAGTGCCAATCGGGCACTGAACCTGTCATCCTAGCACACAGCAAGGTTATCAGTTGTGCAGGGAAGACAGGGCAGGTGCCTAATCAGTACAGTAGCATACTTTCAAATCCATTAACATTACAGTACAAAGGAACAGGACATTTTCTGCTGAGAGACTCTTCCTAATAGAAATATAAGACATCCCCTGAAAATAAGCCCTAGCACATCTTTTAGAGCAAAAATTAATATAAGACACTGTCTTATTTTCGGGGAAAGACGGTAGTATCATCGTTTCAGCCTATTTCTTCCTCTCCTTTGGCAGAAAAGCATATCTTTTACATTGCACTGAATTAACTTAAAAGATACCCGAAGTGACATGTGACATGCTGGGACCATTTAGAAAGATAATATGCTAACAGAGAACAACATAATATTTTAAGCAAACCTTTACTTTGCGGGAAATTCTACTTTCTATGTATTTTCATCATAAATACAGAATATTGTTTCACAAGTTTTTGTTTTAATTTAGTGTTAAAAATGATCACTCCAGTTCAATTTTCAACCAATCAAGAAAAAAACTCTCAAATTGCACTTTACTGCAGCCATAGCAACAGTAGAGATTTAATAAAATAAACATATGGAATGGAAAAGAGAATATTAAAAAAAACTCCACAAAAAGTGGGAGATAATTTACAATAGAACAAAGTATAGAATAGAACATAACTGAACAGAAAATAGACCAGAATAGAGAATATATAGCAGCATGAAACAAAGGGAAAACAGAACAGTACAGAATATGGAGTAGAAAATAATTTAATATGGAAAAAACATTTTAATAAGTAGAGTA
Organism: Hyperolius riggenbachi; assembly: GCF_040937935.1. Lineage (NCBI taxonomy): Eukaryota > Metazoa > Chordata > Amphibia > Anura > Hyperoliidae > Hyperolius > Hyperolius riggenbachi. The sequence goes on along the minus strand of NC_090647.1, from coordinate 454,958,648 downwards.
ACATAAAAAAGAGAATAGAATATAGAGTAGAACAGACTAAAGAATAGAGAAGAATGTATAGTAGGATGTATCATATATAAGTGATGATGAATAATATAATGGAAGGTGGTGAATAAAATAAAGCATTGCTGAACAGAACAGAATAGAATAAATAGAAAAGAATATAGATGTTATTGTCCAATCAGCAGTGGGTGACATCACCTCATTTAATGCATGGTGTATAATATGTCTGTGCTCTTTGACAGGACACCCTGCTCCTTGGGTGACATTGCTGGGCCAGCCTGTACAGAAGTGTGTCAGCTTTGTAGGTGACAATGTGTTCTGTTGGTATCAAGTTGATCTGTCGGGTGGATCACTTGTCGAGCAGCTGTTGCTCCTTGAGGACCTCTGTACACACACCTGACTATTGGCTGAGGCAGTCCTTATGGCCCACATTAATGGGCCCGTACAATGGTTGATTTCAGCCATCGATTTATCAATTCTATGGAATCGATCGATTGATTGGAAATCGATTGTATTAAATCAGCTGATCGATCGATTTGATCTGTCTGACCATCCAGCCACTGCTTAAGGATATGTAGCCAGGCATGGCCTTGCCACCACCAACACTACATGCTGAAGCCAGCCTAGCATGTACCATCTATGCTCAATCCATACAAATCCGCGGAAAGCGGTGACCATCCCTACTAGAGAGAGAGAGAGAGAGAGATGAATCTACCTGGCTATCTGGGGTTCTCTTTGGACAACTGTTGAACACGAAAGGCAAGGCCATGCTACATATCCTTAAGCAGTGGCTGGGTGGTGCTACATACCCTTAAGCGGTGGCTGGAAGGTGTAATGGTTAAGGGCTCTGCCTCTGACACAGGAGAACAGGGTTCGAATCTTGGCTCTTTCTGCTCAGTAAGCCAGCACCTATTCAGTAGGAGACCTTAGGCAAGTCTTCCTAACACTGCTACTGCCTATAGAGTGTGCCCTACTGGCTGCAGCTCTGGCGCTTTGAGTCTGCCAGGAGAAAAACGTGATATAAATGTTATTTGTCTTGTCTTGTCTAATTTTTCTCTTGGATTGAGTTTGGAGCTTGGACTAGTTTTGGCTAGTAGTGTTGGTGGGATAATGGATATGTTAGTTACCTACCATGCACTGAGACCTGGGTTCAATTCCCAGCCACGATATGTAAGCTGGCTTTTGAAATAATGTGATTCCCTGACAGATGAGACCCTGGGAGGAGGGAATAAGTAGAGGGAGGAGGAGGGAGGAGGAGGAGGGAGGGAAGCAGCTGTCCCTTAATTAATTAGTGTGGGCAGACAAGTGAGTCAAATGGCAACAATGTGCCTGCTGACTGTGATGTAGAGGGTCAAAGTTTTGCTCAATAGAGCATTATGGGGCGAATCGAATTTCTGCAATAAAAACACCAAAGTTCGCCTGGAACTGTTCATCGGCAAACCGTTCGGCTCATCTCTACTCTGAATCAGCCTTCTGTCTTTGTACCTTATCTGTCCATACGTTGCCAACTCTGCTTGTCTGACCTCTCTATCCTCGCCAGTGGGCCTAACCACTGGTGAGAGATCTGTAGCTGTCACCTACTCCTCAGGTGAAGCGTTAATGTAGTACTGTCTGTAATACCTGCTCCACAGGTATCCAATAGCTGTAGTATAGTCTTAATCACCTGCTCCTCAGGTGATCACCCTTTCAGCTTACCAGTGGCACCTGCTCCTCAGGTGTCCATTGGCTACAGTACTGTCTGAATCACCTGCTTCTCAGGTGATCAACCTTGCAGCATAACTAGTAGCTCCTGCTCCTCAGGTGCTCTTTAACTGCTATACAGCCAGACTCGCCTGCTCCTCAGGTGATCCTTGGCTGCAGTATTGTCTGTAGTCACCCGCTCCTCGGGAGACCTTATCTTCCTCATTACTGTTGCACCAATCACTATCTCACATTGGTAGTCTTGTGTCTGGCTATACAAGCATTATTGGTGATTCTGCAGATCACCACATAATCAGGTATAGCATCTGTATTATTGGTGATACTGCAGATCACCAATAATCAGAAAATCTGTTAGCTGACTCCAATCGTTACAGAAACTTTAAAATCGATTTTCTCAAAAACTATAAGGTCTTTTTGAAAAAAATGTTTTCCTTTTGTAGCCACTGGGGGCCCCTACAAGCTCTGGGGCCCTGGGGGAATTGCCTCCTTTGCCTCTATGGTAGCGCCGGCCCTGGATAGGGACATCATTTAAATGGTGTAATAAGTGGGACAAATGGGCAAATAAAATACATGGATTTTAATTACCATAGCATGAAATAATTTCAAACTATAATGGCCAAAAACTGAGAAATAATGATTTTTTTTCCATTTCTTTCTTAATTTTCCTGTTAAAATGGATTTAGAATAAATTAATTCTTAGCAAAATGTATAACCCAAAGAAAGCCTAATTGGTGGGAGAAAAAACAAGATATAGATCAATTAATTGTGATGAGTAGTGATAAAGTTGCTCAGATGCAAAAAATAAACAACCCTGTGGGCTTAAGTGGTTAAAGGATACCCGAGGTGACATGTGACATGATGAGATACACATGGGTATGTACAGTGCCTAGCACACAAATAACTATGCTGTGTCCCTTTTTTCTTTCTCTGCCTGAAAGAGTTAAATATCAGGTATGTAAGTGGCTGACTCAGTCCTGACTCAGACAGGAAGTGACTACAGTGTGATCCTCGCTGATAAGAAATTCCAACTATAAAACACTTTCCTAGCAGAAAATGGCTTCTGAGAGCAGGAAATAGACAAACAAGGTCAATAGTTCATAGATTTTAGCTCTGGCATACTTCAATGAATGTGCTATTAAGCAAAAACAATAAAACAGTTAAAACTTAAAAAGTAGATTTAAACATAAAATAAAACTATGGAATATCTTAAAAAGTCATTTTTAGGAGAAGGCAGATAGATACAATTGTTTATTTCATTAGCTTATTTTTGCTTTGGGTGTCCTTTAAACATGTGCATTTTGCCTCAGTAGCTAATGATTTTCAATGAGCAAATGCATGCTGTGTGCAAATTTAAGATGCAAGTTGCAATTTTTTTTCCTGCATAAGAAAATGGGAATGCAATTTTACAATTTTGTTTACAGAAATTCAAATCTCTATTGACTTTCGTTGTATGTGCGCACTCATATTTTTTGGAAAATTCAAAATTTGGACATGATTTTTGATAAGTGTGAATACTGCCTAAGTATTTGAAGATCAATCTTCTTGAAGTGGACCTGAACTCTTGCACAGCACACAATGAAAAGTCTTTATTCCACAGGTAGTTGCTTAATACATAAACTTTTCTGTGCTATGTGTTTGTTTAGCCAGATGAAAGTGTCTTATCAGAAGCTACGAATAGACTGCAGGAGCTCTGCTAGGATCTCTGCTGAGGCAGCTGATACAGTAAACACTGAGGCTTAACCCTTACTGTGCTCCCTGGAAAGTTAACCCAAGTTAAAACTTCCGTTTTTTTTAGGATTTCCATAAATTGCGATAAAGCTTTTTTCTCATAAAGGTTATCATGCTGTGGCTTATACTTGTAGAGCAGAGAGAAAGGTCTGAGTTTAGTTTCACTTAAATTCATCTTCAGTTTATTTCCTGGGTGTAATTGCTTGGTCATCCTAATCCTTTTATGCATTGTGCCTGATTTACTAAGAACTGAAGAGCAATGAAATTAATCCATGTTAATATTTAGTATTTTCAGCACTTACAGTCATGAGAAAAGAGAAAGAAACACCTTTCATTTGTAAGGTTTTTGAAAAGGCAGGAAAAACATTGTCTAGTCCTTAACAGTGCTAGAGAAATTGTAAGTATCAAATAACTACATATTCATCTCTACAGACACAAGTGTTATATTTCATGATGGTACAGTTTAAAAAAATATTGCTAATGCAAAGAGACAGTGTTGCGCCAATTAACTTTCTGCAGTTAAATTTGGGATGAGAGCTTCCTTATAGCTCGCCAGATTCAGTATATAGGTAAATAAAATGCCCAAATAGCGCTTAGGATTTTGTTGATATCCAATTCTATCTAATTCTCTGTGACAGGAGAGAATGACGTTAGTGGATGCAATGATGTCTGCTTGTGATGTCGCGCAGGCTTGCCTGGCTCCAACCAAAGTGTCAGAGTTTCAGTTAAACTTCAAACAGCAGCCGCCGTTGCTAGTGGGAACCTCAAAAGTGCTGCTCCAGACATGCCCCTTCCTGGATACTGTGGTGATGTCGTTCAGGGAAACAGTCTTTGTACAAACTGCGCCTGCTTATACCAACCACTAAATTCAGTCTCTATCACGTTAGAGTGTTCGCTACCACATTGTCCATGTAAACTTATACCAAAGTTGTGACAGTGCTCCTCTTCTTATATAATCTATAAGATTAAAAACAAAAGTTCCACATAGTGCATTACTGTAAAATTGACAGTGCAAAAAACATGCAGCCACCCTCGCGTGCAATTGTGAGGGACTGATGAGTCCGTAGGACGAAACGCGTAGGGCGGAGCCAGGTGCATCTGACGTCACTGGGCAGCGGAGGAGGATTCGCCGAACCAGGAACCACCACACAGCAGAGGCACGGGACACCGGCACCGCACAAGAGACAGATACCGCTGGGCTGCAAAGGCCTGATAGGCTTCATTAACTTCTGATTCAAGTGAGTGCTGGCCAAATATGCTGAATATCAAGGCTGTATTACACAATATTTGTTTTATTTGTTTTTACATGGTTTATGCATTAAATACTGGATTTTTATTGCTGAAGAAGTGAAGCAGTGGATTATGTGGCCCGCTCATGTATATGCTAGACCTACCTGGATTTTGAGGTGGTGTCAATCTGGTGAGCTGCAACATTTGAGGGGTGTGTGTGGATGAAACACAAAGTGGAGCACAGAGAGTCACAATTGCACGTGAGGGTGGCTGCATGTTTTTTGCACTGTCAATTTTACAGTAATGCACTATGTGGAGCTTTTGTTTTTAATCTTATAGATTATAAGAAGAGGAGCGCTGTCACAACTTTGGTATAACATTCAGGGAAACAGCCAATCACTAATGCATTTTAGGAGGACCGCCTCCCTTCATCAGAGCTACTGCATTTCGTGAGGACCGACTCCAAATGCATTAGCGATTGGCAGCTTCCCTGAGTGACATCACCAGGGTATACAGGAAGGTGCGTGTCTGGAGCAGCGCTTTTGAGGTTCCCACTACCAATGGCAGCTGCTGTTTGAAGTTCAACTGCAGGTCTGACACCTTCGATGGAGCCAGGCAAGCCTGCCCGACATCATAAGCAGACATCATTGCATCCACTGACGTCAGTCTCTCCTGTCACGCTGCCGGCCGGATTGAGCAGCTCCACCTGCCTGAGATCAGCACGCAGTTTCGGACTGGTCTGAGAGGTGGGAATGCTGAGGGGATCCACTTGTTGGCCAAGCAGCAGTAATCAGGTGTTGCTGCTCACAGTGAAGACTTGCTACTGATTTGGTTTCTACTGGGAGTGATAACACATGGTTTCTGCTGCTTGGCCAGTTTTCCTCAGCTTTTCCATCTTCCAGTCCGACACTGTCAGCATGCATACCAAAGGGACTGCGAGTAACAGCCTGTTGGCACTGAAAAAATCAGATTGATACAGGAGTATTGAAAAAAAATTCCCACAGAAAAATCTACATTTCAACTTGGTACTGATTAATCCTCTGCTATTGGGAAAGCATTTGCTGAACACAGGCGTGTTGAAAGGAACTCCATCTGCTTACTAGGAATTTGTACACCTGAACACCAATGCTGCATTGCTACTCATTAACCCCCTGCTATTAGGAAAAGCATTTGCAGAATCAGATTAACTATTTTATTAATAGTGCCTTATCCAACATATGTTACCAATTGCCTATTCCATATGCATTAGCACTTTTTTAATTTTTTGCACAATCTTTTTGGATACATATATTTTTATAGTTTTACATTTTCATATTTTTATTTTTCCCACTGCAGTGTGGTGGGGGCTGTGATTGGTGTGTGTGTCAAATTGTATGTTGGAGTGCATAATATTTGTATTATACTTTTATATGTCTTATTGCATGCCTCATTATGAGCTAATTAGCTATTGTGTGATTTTCTTATGTCCTATTGGAAGATATTCATGCTTCAGAAGTTCCATATGCAATATTGCATATATTTGAATTTAGTCAACTATTGCACATATTTGAATTTTAGTTAGATATTGAACAATTCGAGTGAATAACTTAATGTTGGTTTTATTGTTGTAATAAAGAATTGGATATTGAATGACGTCACCATAGTATCCAGGAAGGGGCGTGTCTGGAGCAGCGCTTTTGAGTTTCCCACTACCACTACGAACGCTCGTCGAGGAGTGGTGCGGGACAGGACGACTGCTGGGGGCTTGGGGAAGCCCCAGGTAAGTGAAACAATGTGTTTAATTTGAAAATACAGTTCCGCTTTAAGAATCCAGAATTCAACCCAATTGGAATGCTGTGGTGAAACCTTAAGTGAAAGCTGTGCATAAACAAATGCCATCAAAACTCAATAAACTGAAGCAATGCTGCAAAGGCAAATAGGTCTAAATTCCTCCACATTTAAGTTATAGCTACTACAGGTGTTACTACAAGCTATTAACCAATTCTGCTCCTATGTTGGACTATTTCCGACATTGGCCCTTTTCTGCATAGGTCCATTGTCGGACAGCTACTGCTAAATAAAAGTAAAGTACTACACAGTATCATCTTTTTTAGAATTAAAGGATCACTTTCGCGAAAATCTTAAAATTTTAAATATATGTAAACATATACAATTAAGAAGTAGGTTTCTTCCATAGTAAAATGAGCCATAAATGTATTTTCTCTTATGTTGCTGTCATTTACAGTAGGTAGTAGAAATCTGACAGAACCGACAGGTTTTGTACTAGCTCATCTCCTCATGGGGGGTTCACAGGGGTTTCTCAGGGGGGGGGGGGGGGTTTCACAGGGATTTCTTTATTTTTAAAATGCACAGTGCATTAGTGCATCCGTCCAACTGCCAAAAAAGTGTACGGTGAGCAGGGAGGCTGATCAGCATCTTTGTAAAAATCTTTTTCAGGGAGTGTCTTTATAAAGAATAAAGACCATGCTGAGAATCCCCTATGGAGAGATGGACTACCCCAAAACCTGTCGGTAATGTCAGATTTCTACTACTTACTGTAAATGAAAGCAACATAGGAGAGAAGTAATTTATGGCTCATTTTACTCAGGAAGAAACATACTTCTTATTTGTATGTGTTTTAATTATTAAGATTTTCACGACAGTTCCTCTTTAAGTTTGACTCTGAGTACAGCTGGTCCAACTTTCCGTTGCTGTGCCACGTAATATATATATTACATGGGCACATTCTGGCTTTTCAGACCAGCCCCCCCCCCCCCCCCCCCCCCAAAAAAAAAAAACAATTTTGAATGAAAAGGTCTATGTAGGGAGCCACACACACATTGTTGTTGCAGACTTTCTAGTCATTGTCCTAGTTTTCTAGTCCCGACAATGCTGTGATTTTTATTTGAATGGAAAAATATATATATTTGGGACTTTGAAATAGAAAGGTATGGGAGTTTAAGAGGGCCACATTTACTTAAATATGTTTTTTTAAAAATCTGATGAAATTTGATGAAAGAGAACATTCATGTTTAATCACTGCAACTACAAAATACTGAGCCATTTCTACTATCAAAGTAATAGTACTTAGAACTATATTTTGTATCCTCTTTCAGCCATCAGTTTCATTTTGACTGCCTTTAGAACATGACAGGTGAAATCTAAAACTTTGAATCTAATTGGTGGCTGCAGGGAGAACACCACACTTCTTATTAACAACTGTTGATAGACAAAGTCTTATATGATTGATGATTAAAAATAAGATCAAATAAGACTTTCTGTCTTGTTGTCTAACAGGTGTTATAGAGTCTGTATCTACCCTGACATCTGCTTCTTGTGAGGATGAAAACTCTGGTATGGTATGTGGAGGTAACTTTTAACATAGGTAGTGAGCTTTCAACGAATGCATAGTGGGGTACTTCCTAGTTAAAGAGAATCTGTACTCTAAAATGCTTACAATAAAAAGCATACCATTCTATTCATTATGTTCTCCTGGACCCCTCTTTGCTGTTTCTGCCACTCCCTACTGAGATCCTGTCTTGCAATTGCCAGTTTTAGGCAGTGTTTACAAACAAAAAACATGGCTGCTAACCAGCATGTGACAGGCTCAGAGAAGCTCAGTCTGTGACTCATACAGAGCCTGCAAGGGGCATGGAGAGGGTGTGTATAGCTTCTATTCTATCACTGCAGAGCAGCACATTCCTGCCTGAGCCAACAAAGCTGACAAAGGAAAGAAGATTAGATAACAGAGATAATATAGCCACTGTGCAACTAGGAAAGGCTGCAGTAAGACAGACCACATTAGAACAGGTATATGAACTTATAGGATAGAATAAATAAGGCTGAACATTTTGTTACAGAGTCTCTTTAAAGAAAAATGGAGAATTTCATCTGCAAGACAAGAAGCAAGATAACTAAGATTAAAAGATATATGAACAGGAATGTAAATTGGGTCCAAAAAGAGGTTTGATCACCTGTTGAGGTTGCAAGAATTGGCTGGGGGCTCTGAGATGGATAAGAAGTCATCATGAACCTGTGGATGGGCATGGTTGGGACCACACTGTATTGGAGAAGGTGCAAAGGACTAATGTTGTAGGACATTGTATTATGCATGCATTTGCCAATTTCCCTTATAAGGATAGTGAAGGTTGTCTTATCCTTATTAAAATTGCATATATAAGATGCCTCTGAAATCATGGTTGTACATTTTTCTGACCAGAAACAATGTCATCAATAAAGGTAAGAGGCACATTTACTTTTTCTTGCAGAGGAAGTTTTACAGTCCGAGAACCAGCCTGAGCACATGGTTGGACTCTTGTACACCTGGTAGGTCAATCCTATTGAAACAATGTCCAGAAGGACAGTCAATGTGCCACTGGCACCCATACCTACTGCTGAACAGAACTGAAGGGAAGGCAGAGTCCTCTGACATCCACACCTACTGCCTTAACCACTTGAGGACCGTGGACTTTACCCCCCTTAAGGACCAGACCCTTTTTTTCCATTCAGACCACTGCAGCTTTCACGGTTTATTGCTCGCTCATACAACCTACCACCTAAATAATTTTGGCTCCTTTTCTTGTCACTAATAAAGCTTTCTTTTGGTGCTATTTGATTGCTGCTGCGATTTTTACTTTTTATTATATTCATCAAAAAAGACATGAATTTTGTCAAAAAATGATTTTTTTTAACTTTCTGTGCTGATATTTTTCAAATAAAGTAAAATTTCTGTATACATGCAGCACGAAAAATGTGGACAAACATGTTTTTGATAAAAAAAAAAAACATTTAGCCTATATTTATTGGTTTGGGTAAAAGTTATAGCGTTTACAAACTATGGTGCAAAAAGTGAATTTTCCCATTTTCAAGCGTCTCTGACTGTTTCATGAGGGGCTAAAATTCCAGGATAGTATAAATACCCCCCAAATGACCCCATTTTGGAAAGAAGACATTCCAAAGTACTCACTGAGAGGCACAGTGAGTTCATAGAAGATATTATTTTTTGTCACAAGTTAGCGGAAAATGACACTTTGTGACAAAAAAAAAAAGTTTCCATTTCTTCTAACTTGCGACAAAAGAAATGAAATCTGCCACGGACTCACCATGCCCCTCTCTGAATACCTTGAAGTGTCTACTTTCCAAAATGGGGTCATTTGTGGGGTGTGTTTACTGTCCTGACATTTTGGGGGGTGCTAAATTGTAAGCACCCCTGTAAAGCCTAAAGGTGCTCATTGGACTTTGGACCCCTTAGCGTAGTTAGGCTGCAAAAAAGTGCCACACATGTGGTATTGCCGTACTCAGTAGAAGTAGTATAATGTGTTTTGGGGTGTATTTTTACACATACCAATGCTGGGTGGGAGAAATATCTCTGTAAATGACAATCTTTTGATTTTTTTTTACACACAATTGTCCATTTACAGAGATCTTTCTCCCACTCAGCATGGGTATGTGTAAAAATACACCCCAAAACACATTATACTACGTCTCCTGAGTACGGCATTACCACATGTGTGGCACTTTTTGGCACACTAACTGCGCTAAGGGGCCCAAAGTCCAATGAGTACCTTTAGGATTTCACAGGTCATTTTGCGGCATTTGGTTTCAAGACTACTCCTCACGGTTTAGGGCCCCTAAAATGCCAGGGCAGTATAGGAACCCCACAAATGACTCCATTTTAGAAAGAAGACACCCCAAGGTATTCCGTTAGGAGTATGGTGAGTTCATAGAAGATTTTATTTTTTGTCACAAGTTAGCGGAAATTGATTTTAATTGTTTTTTTCACAAAGTGTCATTTTCCGCTAACTTGTGACAAAAAATAAAATCTTCTATGAACTCCTAACGGAATACCTTTGGGTGTCTTCTTTCTAGAATGGGGTCATTTGTGGGGTTCCTATACTGCCCTAGCATTTTAGGGGTCCTAAACCATGAGGAGTAGTCTTGAAACCAAATGTCGCAAAATGACCTGTGAAATCCTAAAGGTACTCATTGGACTTTGGGCCCCTTAGCGCACTTAGGGTGTAAAAAAGTGCCACACATGTGGTACCTCTGTACTCAGGAGAAGTAGTATAATGTGTTTTGGGGTGTATTTTTACACATACCCATGCTGGGTGGGAGGAATATCTCTGTAAATGACAATTGTTTGATTTTTTTTTACAAACAATTGTCCATTTACAGAGAGAATTCTCCCACCCAGCATGGGTATGCGTAAAAATACACCCCAAAACACATTATACTAATTCTCCTGAGTACGGCAATACCACATGTGACACTTTTTTGCAGCCTAGGTGCGCTAAGGGGCCCAACGTCCTATTCACAGGTCATTTTGACGCATTTGTTTTCTAGACTACTCCTCACGGTTTAGGGCCCCTAAAATGCCAGGGCAGTATAGGAACCCCACAAGTGACCCCATTTTAGAAAGAAGACACTTCAAGGTATTCCGTTAGGAGTATGGCGAGTTCATAGAAGATTTTATTTTTTGTCACAAGTTAGTGAAAAATGACACTTTGTGAAAAAAAAACTATAAAAATCAATTTCCGCTAACGTTTGAAAAAAAAAAAAATCTTCTATGAACTGGTCATACACCTAACAGAATACCTTGGGGTGTCTTTTTTCTAAAATGGGGTCACTTGTGGGGTTCCTATACCGCCCTGGCATTTTACGGGCCCAAAACCGTGAGTAGTCTGGAAACCAAATGTCTCAAAATGTCTGTTCAGGGGTATAAGCATCTGCACATTTTGATGACAGGTGGTCTATGAGGGGGCGAATTTTGTGGAACCAGTCATAAGCAGGGTGGCCTTTTAGATGACAGGTGGTATTGGGCCTGATCTGATGGATAGGAGTGCTAGGGGGGTGACAGGAGGTGATTGATGGGTGTCTCAGGGGGTGGTTAGAGGGGAAAATAGATGCAATCAATGCACTGGGGAGGTGATTGGAAGGGGGTCTGAGGGGGATCTGAGGGTTTGGCCGAGTGATCAGGAGCCCACACGGGGCAAATTAGGGCCTGATCTGATGGGTAGGTGTGCTAGGAGGTGACAGGAGGTGATTGATGGGTGTCTCAAGGTGTGATAAGAGGGGGGAATAGATGCAAGCAATGCACTGGCGAGGTGATCAGGGCTGGGGTCTGAGGGCAATCTGAAGGTGTGGGCGGGTGATTGAGTGCCCTAGAGGCAGATAGGGGTCTAATCTGATGGGTAGCAGTGACAGGGGGTGATTGTTGTGTAATTAGTGGGTGTTTAGGGTAGAGAAGAGATGTAAACAATGCACTTGATAGGTGATCTGACGTCGGATCTGCGGGCGATCTATTGGTGTGGGTGGGTGATCAGATTGCCCGCAAGGGGCAGGTTAGGGGCTGATTGATGGGTGGCAGTGACAGAGGGTGATTGATGGGTGGCAGTGACAGGGGGTGATTGATGGGTAATTGACAGGTGATTGACAGGTGATCAGTGGGTTATTACAGGGAAGAAAAGATGTAAATAATGCACTGGCGAATTGATAAGGGGTGGTCTGTGGGCAATCTGAGCGTGTAGGTGGGTGATTGGGTGCCCGCAAGGGGCAGATTAGGGTCTGATCTGATGGGTTTCAGTGACAGGTGGTGATTGATGGGTGATTGATGGGTGATTGATGGGTAATTAGTGGGTGTTTAGGGTAGAGAAGAGATGTAAACAATGCACTTGGGAGGTGATCTGACGTCGGATCTGCAGGCGATCTATTGGTGTGGGTGGGTGATCAGATTGCCCGCAAGGGGCAGGTTAGGGGCTGATTGATGGGTGGCAGTGACAGGGGGTGATTGATGGGTGGCAGTGACAGGGGGTGATTAATGGGTGATTGACAGGTGATCAGTGGGTTATTACAGGGAAGAAAAGATGTAAATAATGCACTGGCGAATTGATAAGGTCTAGTCTGTGGGCAATCTGAGCGTGTAGGCGGGTGATTGGGTGCCTGCAAGGGGCAGATTAGGGTCTGATCTGATGGGTAACAGTGACAGGTGGTGATAGGGGGTGATTGATATGTAATTAGTCGGTGTTTAGGGTAGAGAACAGATGTAAACACTGCACTTGGGAGGTGATCTGACGTCAGATCTGTGGGCGATCTATTGGTGTGGGTGGGTGATCAGATTTCCCGCAAGGGGCAGGTTAGGGGCTGATTGATGGGTGGCAGTGACAGGGGGTGATTGACAGGTGATTGACAGGTGATCAGTGGGTTATTACAGGGAAGAAAATATGTAAATAATGCCCTGGCGAATTGATAAGGGGGGGTCTGAGGGCAATCTGAGCGTGTAGGCGGGTGATTGGGTGCCCGCAAGGGGCAGATTAGGGTCTGATCTGATGGGTAACAGTGACAGGTGGTGATAGGGGGTGATTGATGGGTCTGAGGGGTGCTGTGGGCGATCAGGGGGCAGGGGGGGGGGAATCAGTGTGCTTGGGTGCAGACTAGGGAGGCTGCAGCCTGCCCTGGTGGTCCCTCGGACACTGGGACCACCAGGGCAGGAGGCAGCTTGTATAATAAACTTTGTATACATTACAAAGTGTATTATACACTTTGTATGCGGCGATCCGGGTGCTAGTAACCCGCCGGCGCTTCTGAACTGCCGGTGGGTTACAGCGCGAGGGGGCGGAGCCAGGCGCCGGTGGCTGATTGCGTCACGAATGACGCGATCGCGCCACCCATGCCCGTACAAGGACCGCCGCCTCTGTGCGTGTGGCGGTCCTTGCGGGATCCACTTGCCGGCCGCCTCTGTGCAGTGGGCGGTCGGGCAAGTGGTTAATTGAGCTGATGGCTTGTCATAAGTCAGGAACATAATATCCAACTAAGAGAGGCTTGTATTTAAGCTCTAATCAGTATCCCACAATCTTACCAAAGGTGCTTAGGAGATTTATCCAAGTACCTGTTATATTATATTCTGTTGAGGAGCTTCACCCTAATGTGTTGCCTGTTCTTCTGATGATAAAATGTTTTCTTATTGGTCAGTAGAATTATATACTGAAATCTTGTTCTGCTCTATGTTCATCAGTGCCTAAATACAGCTTAGGGGGTCACTATTAGAGATGGCCCGAACGGTTCCCCGACGAACGGTTCCCTACGAACTTCGGTGGTTCGCGTTTCTCTGAAGTTCGATTCGCCCCCATAGTGCAACATGAGAGTCAACTTTGACCCTCTACATCACAGTCAGCAGGCACATTGTAGCCAATTAGGCTACACTCCCTCCTGAAGCCCCACTCCCCCTTATAAAAGGCAGGCAGCGTCGGGCATTGGACTCACTTGTGTGCCTGCAGTAATTAGAAAAGGGATAGCTGCTGCAGACTCTCATAGGGAAAGCTTAGTTAGGCTCTTGTAGGCTCATTAGCTTGCTCCTGGCTGATTGTTATTGCTAAAAAAGCACCCCTCAACAGCTCTTTTGAGAGCTAATCTTGTTCTTGTGATCTATTTTTTCTGTGTGTGTGTCCCACTGGCACTTGTGTTGCATAAACAGCCCTGGTAATTCCTACTGTGTGTGCCACTGCCAGGCCCAGCACATTCAGTAAATACCTGTGTGTGCGACAGGTGCACAGTAATACCCATCACTGCATATACCTACTACCTGTTGTTCACTTCAGTGCACCCACCTACCTACATGAGCGCACGCAGTGTCACTGTGCCTGTTCGGTACCTGTCTGTGTGTGACAGGTGCACATTATAATACCCATCACTGCATATACCTACCTGACAGTCACTGTTGTTCTATCATTGAGCTACCATAGCCCGGCGACCATATGGGCTTGAAAACCGCCATGGTGCGCACCAGTCCAGCACGGCCGTCGCAACACAAACAGCTGTTTGCGGTGAGTTACACAGTGAGTTTGGCGTGTCAGTGTGAAGCAGTACTCTAATTACACTACCTGATTGATGTATACACATGCAAGATGTTTTAAAGCACTTTAGGCCTGCAATTTAGCATTCAATGTGATTTCTGCCCTTAAAACGCTGCTTTGCGTCAAATCCAGATTTTACCCCATGACTTTTGGCGTGTATCCCACTCCGCCATGCCCCCCTCCAGGTGTTAGACCCCTTGAAACATTTTTCCCATCACTTTTCTGGCCAGCATAAGTGTTTCTAGTTTTCAAAGTTCGCCTCCCCATTGAAGTCTATTGCGGTTCGCGAAAGTTCACACGAACCAAACTTTTGCGGACCAAAAGTCGAAGGTTCGGGCCATCTCTAGTCACTATATGATGCATGTGTTGCCAGTAGAAAATGAGACCTATGTGTTATTCTGGAGACTGACCATAGAAGATGAAACCATTCAGAGCTCGGAGTAAAGCACACACAAGTGTTTCATATGCATAACGTCTATGTATATTGCAACCGTTTTCACACATATGTATATCAGCAAATGCTAACAAAAATTACCAAGGTAAGCACTAGAACTATGGTACATGAATACATTAAGGAATTTAAGATTCTTCTCATTGGCTAGTGCCTGCTATAGCCTTTGCTCCATCCGCTTTTCTAGCGCCTATGTGAAATTCATTGGAGTATTGCTCAACTTTGAATAAATGAGTCTTTCGAGCTTATCTAATGGAACACACATGGATCTAGAACATGGAAATCTCTGTGGAGCAAGGTGAAGAGACCCTATTGAGGAAGAAATTCTCATTATAGATTTCCCTGTTTAAGCACAGCTATTTCCGTCACAAAGTAAGCTACTAATTGATCCATCTGCTCTCCACCAGGGATCTCTCAATCTTGACAACCATATGGGGAGTTAGATTATTATAATGTATTGTGCTAAAGAAAATCTACATGTAGTGTGTGCGTGTTAGACATGTTTCCACTAAACTTGACCAGACTTCCCAGTTTAATGCACTCAAGGCTGAAGCTAGTCACAAGCTTACAGTGATAGTTGGACTGGACATCCATAGTGAGGCCAAAACTCTGTTGTTGGTTCACTAGTTGTCCTTTCTTGGACCACCTTTGGTAGCTACTGACCACTGAATATTGGGAACACCCAACAAGACCTGCCGTTTTGAAGATGGTGTGACCCAGTCATCTAGCCACTAATACAAATGTTGCATAGTCGTAATATCGCATCGTAATTCCCAATTTCGATGTAAAATTTTAAGGCAAAATTTGGGGGAAATTCTTTATTAAATAGGCATGTAAATGTAATTCACCTGAAATTTTGCGTAATTACGCAAAATTTTCCGTAATTTTGTGTCGACTTTAGATGTTAATAGCAAAGCGTTATTACTACATAAGTTAAGGGAAATACTGGGAACAAGTAAAAAAACATTTTTCTAAAAGACCTTGTAGTTTTTGAGAAAATCTATTTTAAAAATGCAAACGAAAAATGGTTTTTAAACTGCATTTTTCTGAGTTTAAAAACCATTTTTCTTTGCATTTTTAAAATTATTTTTTTGACTTGTACCCACTATTCTCCTTAACATATGTAGTAATTTTGGCATCAATAGCATGTATGGGGGCTTTGCTATCACTGCTAAAATCGGCACAAAATTACGCAAAAATAATGCAGAAATGTACGGGAAGTTACGAATGATTATATGAAATCAATTGAGTTTACAAATTGTAATTACATATAGGTGTAGTTCTGAAAATGTATGCAAAATTTCATGTAATCGTAATAAGCTAATTATGATTATCACTACTAGCCATTACAATGTGGCTCTTCCCAATGTCATTTAGATCCTTATGCTTGTTGATTTTTTCTCTTTTCATTACATAATAACCCTAAAGAACTGACCATTCACTTGCAACCATATACAGTATATATATTCTATCAAGTTGCGTATTCATAAAGCAAGATCATTGCAAAGTAAACTAAAAGAAGTCTTTCTGAGCCCTTACATGATGGAGTCTACGGAACGTGTGGAAGGCAGCGTGACCAGGTGTCATTTAGATGCAAAACAGCCGTTGCTTCCCCCTGTTCTGTGCCCTCCACCTACTTCAACCACCAATGGCTGCTTACATTGCTGACATGCTGAGTTAGGTACCAAAGGAAAGTTCAGTATTGTACACATGGTTGTTGTCATCACCAATAAATGGACTAGGCTGGACGGATGATGGTGCATGTGCTGCTTTCTTGAGATGCGGAATCCACAGAACTGTTTCCTGCCTTGTGAAGAAGATTAATTTCCTACTTGCTATTCAGGTAATGTAGAGCATTGCATTCTCTAACAAAATATTATTCTGTCACTTAAATAATAAAAGAGCTGTAGCCTTCTACAACCATACCTACATCAAAACAGCTTCCAATATTAAATGGGTAGGTCAGATGATATTTTATTTTTGGATTGATTTATCTGCTTTATTTCAAGGAAATATAATCTGGTATATATATATATATATATATATATATATATATATATATATATATATATATATATATATATATATATATATATATATATATATCATACTGATAAACCAGCTTGCTTTTCAGTGACATTAGTTTTGAGATGCAATTTAAACCTATACATGTCAATGGAAATCACCCTCATTTGTCCTCCAGTCTCCTCAGCTGATGACCAAAAATAATGCTGCACTTGTCAGGTCTCACTCATTTCAAGTGATTCCTTCTTTGAAATAAGTCATTAGTTCCAACACAGACCTTCATTGTCTCTCTGCGGAATCATGTGTTTTCTGTGACAATGACATGTTTGGCCCAGAGCACCTGAATCAAGCTGAATTGGAATCATGAATGTTGACATCTGTGCAATATGTTAGTGAACAACCGCCAGAAAATCTAGTTACGCAAGTCGGCTTACAGTCATGCGGCGGTCAGGGTCCACTTATTTCTTTCATTGGAAAAAACAAGGCAATCATTACTCACAAACTGTGTAACACAAGAACATCTTACTACCCAATCTTAAAGAGGAACTTTACTGAATACAACGTCATAAATAAAATTGGTTTTTGTTTTGCAAAAAAATATTTAGAAATGATTTAATCAATGTTTGCTCATTGCAATCTTACCTCACCCTGATTTACATTCCTAAATGTATCAGTGATGCCGGCATGATTACTGTTGGGCTGTGAGATTTTTTTTTCCCATCAGTATTGTAACCAGTAATAACATCTGAATTCCCAGAGTGCTGTGGGGCAAAACACTATGTGACCTCATTGCCTAGGCTAAACATCAGTGGGACCAGGGCCGGATTTATGGAAAGGCCAAAAAGGCCCAGGCCTAGAGGCCGGAAAAGTGTAAATCCGAAGGGTGGGATTAGGTAGCAATAAATAGCACTATAAAGGTATAAGAAGCATTTCTGATACTAAAACCAGGATAATTGATGTAAAAATGGATATCCTAAATACTTTTTATGTTCTGCTATGAGTCGTTACAGGTCCTCTTTAAGGGGATAGCAGAACAGTTTATAAGGCTGTTTTACAGTAAAGATATGTTTTTAAAATATTTTTATGACATTTTATGCTGAGGTTTCAGGGGATTTTTAGAATTTTTTGAATGTCAAAGCAAATTTCAACTAGGGAAGCCCGAGGTAAGTGAATTTTTTTTTAACTTACTTCAGGTCTGCTTTAAGCGCAATACTCACCACCTGATGCAGGAAGATGGATCCAGTAATGTCCCCCTGATGACGATTGTTCCACGATCCATATTCCGTCTGGTGGGTACATGGGACGTCACGCAGCATTTCATGAAGGGTGCGAACAGGAAGTCAAGTGATTGCGGTACTCTGCACAGAGTCATCGGGGATCTGAAAGATCCGATCTGTTGTGAAGTTCATTATCTCTAAAATTCATTTACACGATTGTGCGTCTGTAGCAACATCACAAGATTGCAGAAAAGTTCGCTTGTCGCTTAAAAAAAATTGCCGGGCGTCGGAAAAATCGTCAGTAAAATCGCCTAGTGGGTATGAGCCTATACCCTATACGGGATTGGTGAGTGATTGTCACATTACATATTGTCGGCAGCTGCACGATCAATCTCTATTGTCAGTCTGCTCACCATACTTCCTGTGTATGCTAACGGGAGCAGATTAGACGGGATTGGCACGCTCTGTCAAATTAACCTTCATCTCCTGACGATCCAGCAACTGGTCTTTGTTGTTCGTCTGCTCACCGTACTTCCTGCGTACGCTAACGGGAGCAGATTAGATGGGATGGCGGGGCTGGATTGTCACATTGCGTAATATGTTGGCGCTTTATAAATACAATAAATAAATATATGTTAGGTTTAGTGTTCCTTCTCAGAAAGCAGTTTTTCTATGTATAAGTATGGGGCTCAGTAAACTGCAACCCGGCAGCCTGCTATTATTTATAGCCGCAAATCTCACTTTGACAAATGGTAATTTTCAAACAATGTCCTCTGTTGTGGATCCCCTTAACAAATAATTGTCCTTCCACACCCTACTGGTTTCATAGGCACTGTTGTTTTTTCATCCCCATGTGTTCAAAGAGTTATTGTGGTGTTCCAATTTCTTATTTTTAATTAAGCATGCTATGATTTTCACATATGCATATTTAACATTTAAAGCTTGTATAAATTTGATTAATGACTCTGCTTGGAGTTCCTGCTTCATCGCCTAACATCATCGATGACATAGGAGTGAGCGCATTGAAATTCTGGACCTGCAGCAGGCTGTGTTTAGTTATTCCACAGCCCTTTAAATATGTGGAAAGGGCGCTTTGGCAGCTGTGTTTAGCTTGTGAACATGTATGTGTTGGAATTAAGAACATGCCACAAGCAGGCAGCATGTGTTAGCATGGGAAGGCTTCTCTATTGCACCATATGGAGCATTAGGGAAAGCGCAGCTGAGCAGTGCATAGATAGATCCATGACTCTTTGCTGGCGTGTTTAGAAAAGAATAACTGACAGTGAGATGAGAGATCTGAAAAACTTGAAAGGTCACCTCCAGACACAGATATAAATATACCACCTGATAGCGTTTGGATTTTTGTGCCAATGGAGACTTCTGCAGCTTAAAATCCTGTTGTTTTTTTTTAATTGGTCCTGTCACGTCCCCTGGTGCTACAGTTATGTTAAAGTTCATCTACATAGATTAAAAAACAAAACAAAAACAAAAAAAACAGTGCTCAACAAATATAGGGAGGACTCTCAGAGATGCCTAACAACACTTCGGGCAGGGACTCCAACTGAAATTTTGGGGTCCCATAATGGGCAACCCCCCCCCCCCCACACACACACACACACACACTCCCTCCTTCTCCCATAAAACTAGCTAGTGTTCCTACCATAAAACTAGCCAGCTCTCCCCCTACTTCATCTACCAGCTCTGAAGGGGCTGAATAAAAATTGCTGTGGACATAGGTCTGTTTGCCCAGTCCTAGACTCACGCAGGCCCCATACATCAGTCCCCTCTGTGCGGACCTGGAAGCAGCCCTGCACTCTGGCACTCAGGCTGATTTGGATCTTCAGTAGTCCATACAATCTTCAAACCAAGGAAGGCAGTGCTAAGAAAGGTGTAAACTGTAAAAACATAAAAGCCTGCCACCTTGGCGTAATATTCGTTAATGATTTTAAAATGCACACATAAAAGAAAAGCGTACCCTGATAAAGAGTGGAGTTAGGCATGTGGTAGGAATGAAGGACTGTGGCTAGTAGAATCATGAGACACACTTGTCCCAAAATGGATTTGTTCACCTCCAAACAGGTGAAGTCTCACTGGATTCTGTAAGGCTATGTACTCAAGTCGTTTCCTTTTGTGTTTTCGATGTATACTTAGGGTCTTGATCATCCATCAGCTTATTTGGTTTCCAGTATCACCTACATGCTGATGAAACCCAAATATATCTCTCTGCTATGTTAGCTCACGTCCTCAACCTCCTTAACTCCACCTCCACCTACAGGTCTGCAAATTCTTAATGAGGTTAGGGAGTGGGGTTTTAGAACTTTGCAGGAAAAAAAGGAGATCATTAGCAAGAGCATCATCTTTATATTCTTTGTTATTTGAGGAGATCCCTGAATGGATCCCTGAATCTGGTATTAACATATTGAGGAAGGTTTCTAAAGAGGAGCATAAGTTAGGATGTCTAGAATGGAGCCATTGGTGACGTCCAAAGATTTGAGATAGTACACCACTTGACTATGGCTGAAGGGATTGTATATAGAAGATTTTGCTATTTGAGGCTCTTTTCACCAGTGTTCCAACATAGCCCTTAGATAATCCTAGACCACTCTATTAGATGATTTTACAGCATCTCTGGAGAAAAAACAAACAAACCTCCAAATATTGCCTTTTTGTCAAGGCATTGATGCCTGAGGCCGTATTGGTAATAATTTCTTGATTCTTTGTCAAGGACTTGTTTGCTAAGGTTTTTGCAAGAAATGGAATATTGCCATTTAGTAATGATATGAGTCAGAGTCAGATTTCCAGGTTTGCCTGAAATGTAAGCTACTAATAGCTGTTTGGATGGCCCTAGGACTATCCCTTATATTGTTGATTCTGATCTGGGTGTTTTACATCCTTAAGGTACTGTACTGCTATTTTAAATTCATCTGAAGTGATGGGTTCATTTGCGGTAATGACCAAAACTTTTCACAGTTTGGGGACGCCACGTTTTTAAAGGAAGTCATTAATTTTTGGGGGTGGCATCCGCACTGCTGTACGATTTTGCTAGACCTGAAGTCTGATTGGTTATATTGTGTAGCTCTGAATAGTAGTCTATGAATTGTTTGGCTACTTCATCAGAAATAAATTCTGTTCTCCTGATGGGCATTTGATACAGCTGATTTGGCTTTGTGTGGATGAGGTGCATAAGACTTGTGCTAAATTACTCTTTGGCTTGTCGTTAGATTCAGAAAAGATTCTTTTGTATTCCAGTTTTGCTCTGCCCTATAATTTAGGAACTTATGGAGCGTTTCTCTGAGATCGGTTGAATTGTCTGGCGCACTTCTAGCTAAGCTAAGTTTACTAAATCTTAAGATTCTTGAAATTGGTGGCTCATTTTTCCTTTTTGATTTTAACTCCTAACCTGATCAAGTGCCCTTATATGACAATTTGGAGGGCTTGTTAATTTATTAATGTCATTTGTTAGCCTGGAAGAATGCTCTAGGACCAGCATGTGCTTTTGATCTGGGTGTTTAGGTGCTGAGTAGAGAGGGATTATTCTTAAAGTGACACGGAAGCAAAAAAAAAACAACAACTTGTGATATAATGAATTAATAATAATTAATAGAACATTAGTAGCAAAGAAAAGAGTCTCGTATTGTTATTTTAAGTTATATAGCTTTTTTTAAAATAACATTGCATCATTCTCTAATATTTGCAGTTTACAAATTACACTCTGTATTTTTAAATGATGACCCTTTGAACTTCATGGTAGTAAAATTTTAACAAACCAGAAACAGTGATAGACAGGTTGAGATAAGTGCTTCAGAAAACAGCACTGAAGCAGACCCAAGTTGGGTCAGAGAGCTCAGAGAAGCTCTTTTGCATCAACAACAACTGAAGTTCCTTAACTCTTCCTGTACTGGAAACAATATGAGACTCATATCTGTGTTGCTAATGTTCTGTTTCTTAGCTGTACTACACATTCAAATCATTATCTCATAAGTTTAATTTCACTTCAGATTCCCTTTAAAAATGAACAACATTGTTCCTGCAGGTCACCAGTGCAAAAAGGTAACTCAGTGACATACCAAAGGAGGTCTGCCATCACAGTCCTCAGAAATAAAATCTGTTATTTCTGTGCCACAGTAAAATACTTTGGGGTAAAGATCGATAAAAAGATCAGTAGTTCAAGCAAGTTTTTTCTTTATTTATTTCTGTATGGAAGCTCATCAAAATATGAATCAAAAATAAAAACTATTGTCATTCACCTGAGACAGTTAAAGCTGTAAACCTATTTTTTGGTCTTTTTTTTTTCAAAATAAGGTTATGGGATTTCAGGAAAAATGTTATTTAGCAAGGATCAGTGTTGCTCACAAAGTTTTGGCAAAGTCATTTTATATTTTCGATTTTGAGAAATTTTTTGCAAAAATACATTGTATTTTGGCAATATGGTGAAAATTCGTGAAAACACACAAAAATCATTATTTTTACTACAAAACCGCAAAAAATTGTTTATTTTAGTGTGAAAATTTGTTTCATCATTGCACAAAAATTCAACAAAAATTGGAAAAATTACAAAATGATTTTTGATAGCATTTTCGCTCAAAATTCAAATTCAACATTATTTTTGCGATAATGCGAAAAGAATATCCGCATTTTCGCTCATCGTTTGGGATTACATAGTACTATAAATACAATTGTTTATCTCATCAGCTTATTTTCACTTCAGGTTGGATTTAAGTTGCACGTCACTTGGTAATACCGAATGTATGCTTGACTTTGCATATATGTAATGTATGATCATAATTGTGTGTGCAATTAACGCAAACAATTTTTTTTTCCCACAGATATTTAATGTTATGCTGGGCATACACGGTTCGTTTCTGCCGCTCGATTCCCCCGTTCGATCGTTTCGCCGCTCGATTCTGCAGTCCATTCTCTTATCTTCCACCCCTTTTTTTAAAATCTTTTTCCATTCACTTCTATCACAAATCAAGTGCCAAAATGATTGACCGGGAGATCGGACATGTCGGAAATTATCTATCGAGACATCCATCTGGCTCAAAAACGAACCGGGTATTCTCAGCATTAGTGAATCATGAGATAAAGTGAAGTCAACAAAATACTAAAAGCACTAAAAAAGATTACTGTATAATGTGCATAATGGGATGGGTTTAAATATGAAAAAAAATTATGCCTTTCTTTACACTGGTAGTTGCTTGTTTCAGTGTAAAAATATCAGGGATGGTTGTAGTCAGCCAACTTCGCTACGCTAGAACTACGCATAGTTTTACGCAATTACGCTTCACCAAACTAAAAAAAAATCAAATATTCGCTTCGTATGCATTTTGTAGACTACGCGTTAAAATATGCAATTACGCGTAGTGCGAAGTGCGGTGTATGGGGGCGCTTATGTCCTTATGCGGAAAAATTCCTGCATCAATTTCTCTTTAAATGCTGTTACCGGAAACTCTTCTATGCGTACATTCCCCTTTCCAATGCGTAATTTTTTTAAGCATACAATCGTACGCGGAAAAATAGATGCAAGTATCGAAGTTTACTTCGCCATACACATGTTAACTGCGCATGGCGGGCGTAAATTACGCGTAGTGGTACTTCACTACGCGTAAATTCATAAGCGTAGTTTTGAAACTTCCCCTACGAACTACGATGTGTGATGTGAACTATGATGCGTAAATTCGCACTGGCAAAGTTTCTGTTCATCCCTGAAAAATATTCTCTTTTTATTTATACTAAGGAAAGTTTTCATAAAGGATAGAGGAAAATATGTTATTTGCAGGTGTGGTTTGCTGAGCAATCCGTTTTCTCTGTTTTATCTGACAGAACATCATAAGATACAGCAGAGAGTTATGCTTAGTTTTCTTACTGGCAGCGTGGACAGCATGTCCAATATTTGCAAATGTTTGTCCATTTAGACCAACAAACTCCAAATATCTTCTGAACAGTGGTTTCACCCCCATCCTCAAACAGTGACAGATGATCAGAAAACATTTCCAAACTGCCCAGTGCTTTCACAGAGTAAGGAGAACTGGGAGCACACGGAGATCATTGCCCATGATGCACGTCGCGAACAGCATCCAAATCATAATGGACCACACTGTAGCGGGACCACTGCACTATGTAACACCACATAGGGCTTTCATACCCACTCCAGAAGGAGAACCCGGTGCACCACACTAATTAATTGTATGTGTAGTACAGCTAAGAAATAGAACATTAATGGCAAAGATATGAGTCTCATATTGTTTACCAGTACAGGAAGAGTTAAGAAACTTCAGTTATTATCTATACAAAAGAGATTCTCAGTTCTCCAACCCAACTTGGGTGGGCTACAGTGATGTTTTCTGAAGCACTTATACATCAAAGAAACAGTGAAACTTTAGATAAGGTTTTACTGCAGGGAAAGAAAGGAGGGGGTAAGTGGTGGCTATGCGGGAACATGCTGAGTTGATCTGCAGTCAGTTTTACTGCAGTTTTGAGTTGGCTATATAACAGAGAAAAAAATATTTAGAGTAAGAAGTAGCATATTGACTTTCATCATACACTTTTATTTCAGGATGTTTTTGTGGATTCATATACATGGGTCGCTTCCATGTAGATCTGTAATGCATAACTCTTTGCAGTAACCATAGTGGGTATAGCAACCTCCTTCCATGAAGGTGCCACTCTTGCAAGCCAGTAGATACCATCTTGGAAGCCATTAATGCTCTGTTTATTTCAGCAGTGTAATGATCTGCTCTGCTGTCTGCACAGGCAGACAGCTTTTTGACCATTTTTTAGGTCTGAGTGCTGCAGGTCTCTGGAAAAGAGACCTGTCTTCACTCTGCGAGTTCCAGAGCTGCTGTTCTGGTGAGGAATTTGCATCCACTTGTCATGCAAATTGCTTAGCTGCTTCCCTTGATGGCTTGCAGTATAAATACCATTTCCTCCCAGAATTCCTTGCTGGTCATGAAGGTTTGTTCCTGCTAACTTACCTGGAGTCTCCGCCCTCTGCTCATTGTAGGCTATTATTGTTAATTATTTAGTGCAGTCAGGTTTGTGTTATATTTGTACTGCCTATTCTGTCTTGTCTTGTCCTTGCGATTGCACTGTCACCAGCAGTTGGCGGTAGTGAATCGTTTTGTCTTTCCGTTGCGATTGTTCTGTCGCCAGCGGCAACTGACAGAAAATCGCTCTGTCTGTTTGGATCGCACTCGCCCTAGCATTAGAGGCGGTGGATCTCTCTGTATTCTGTCTTGGAGTTTAATCTCAGCTGCGGTTGCTGCTGGTTACTCCTTCTGTCTGTCTTGTTGTGCGGATCGCACTCGCTCTTGCGGAAGAGCAGTGTATTCTTTCAGTCCTGTTCCTGTGTACGAATCGCACTCGCTCCTGCAGAAGAGCAGTGGATTCTATCTGACTTGTTCCTGTTGTCTGTTTTTCCGGAACAAACGCTTGCTGTTGCCTGAAGTAAGGCAACCGATTAGCAAGCGTTTCTGTTGTTTGTTTGTGTTTCTGGGTTCATGTGTTAGTTAGGGTTGGCGTGTTTTTTCTCTGTTGCGCTTTTCATGCGGAGACCGTGCCATTAACATGTTTTGTCGCTGTTGCGCTTCTCGTGCGGCGACCGCGTTTGGTATTTTCTTTGGCGTTCTGTTCATTATTGTTTGCTGTGTCTTTCTTACTACGTCTATGCTCTGTCTTTATTCAGTCTTGTGTAGCTGTTAGCAATCGCCATTTCTTGTGATTGCTTTCCCACTTTGTCTTCACTGTTGTGTGTTCACCGTCGCCAGGTGGCGACTAGATTGGTGGACATACATACATTCTGTCTCTGTGCTCACTCTCTTTCACTAGGGGCTATCTTGCCCTATATTGCATCCCCTCGTACAATTCCTATCTGGCATTTGTGGCAGTGCAGAGGGTTTATTCCTCTGCACTCCACAGCTCCATCTTCCGGTGGGACTTCCCTTCTACAGGTGCATTGCACCACAGCTGGGTTCTGTTATTCAGACATTTGTGGAGGATTTTCGCAGTGTCAGCGCACATCCTGTGCGCTGACCACGGAGATATTCCACAATCATTACAAGCAGGGCTCCAAATATAACACTGTTCTGGAACTGCTTTGGTGAGACTGATTCATTAAAGTGTAACTGTCGGGCATAAAATTAAAAACGTGGCGAGGGACTAAGACAGCTGTGAGGGACTGGAAGAAGCCCCAGGTGAGTTAAAAAAAGATGAGCTATTTCGCATCGGAAGTCCTTTAAGATAAATGAAACTGCAGCAAATGGGAAAAATTGCTCATAAGTAGCCAATCAGGTTTGAGCTGCTGAATGAAGCGAGGAGACTGATTGGTTGCTTGGGACAACTGCTAGAATTTTAGTAGACTTTTTGACTAATCATCTCTAGGGTTTTGTTCAGTGCAGGCTGTGTCATGGAACTGTTTTTGGAAATGCTTTGGACAGAGATGAGTTTCAGAGACCACTGTGTCAGCGTTGGTAGCCGTGCAGCTTGTTTGGTGGCACAGATCACGTAACTGATGCTTACAGAGATTCTGGGCGAAACAAAATAAGAGGATGCGCTCGGGTTCGTCTGTCTGGCTGAAGGTGAAAATGCACTCGGAGACTACATTAGCATGGCAGGCTTTATTGAGTTTTGTGGCTGCTATTTTCACAAACCCCCTGCCTTTCCCGGGGAAATATTGAGGCTGAAATTGTTTAGGAAAGGTTTAAAAGTAGGAATATTTGGTCCATTTAGAATGCGGGCTATATAGCTAACTTTAGCCATCATTTCTGGTTAATGTGCATGATGACAGGGGTAGTTTAACAGAAAGCTGTTAATACTAGGCAGTGAGTATTGCTCCTTTGCCTTTTTAGCACCCTCGGCACTTAATCAATATGGCAGTTTTCTTTCTCTCGGACAGTTTATCATTTACCAGCTGAGACCAGATTTTACACATCATTGGGGTGTTGAGGCATTTCTATCTCTCTGTGTCATTCATCAGAATTGCACACTTTATCCCTTAAGGCTGGGAGATTCTCTGTCCATGTACCACTTACCATGATTGCTACAGATACACCGTAATTTCACTGACCCCAAGTGCTTCTTTTATTGTGCTATCTCATTCAGTCCAAAGAAATGATCTGCTAGCACTGCATTCCAAATGGAGAAAGAAATGTAATTTCTTTTTATTTAGCCGAGGTTATCAGTCTTCACTTGTTGCGGAAGAGAAAGCCGGCGTTGGTTCCAGAACCACTTTGCCATTCCCAATAGCGATGAGTGAACCTGCTTCTGTTCGGTTCTAGGTAAGGTCGGCCAAGCAGGCCAAAAATGTTCAAGATTCAGAGTGCATCACATCTGAAAGCTATTGTTGTCAATGGGGTTAAAATTCCGCTGGTTTGTTTATGCACATGTAAGGCAAATACAACAGTCAAATGCAACACAATGGCGTAAAGCCCACAAAATAAATATCTAAGAAGCATGTTTCTATTAAAGAGAAACTGTAATTAAAAAAAAGTGCCCCTGGGAGGAACTTACCTCAGGAGGGTGAAGCCTCTGGATCCTATTGAGGCTTCCCCTGTCCTCCTGTGTAGCCCAGCGCTGACGCCCCCTGAAAACCCTCCAACAAGTGGCAGGCACAGTAGCACCTGCACCATGCGATGATATTTTCCTTAGGGCTCCAGCACAGGCGCAGTAACTCCTTGCCCTTCGGGCTTCAGCGGAAATAGCCGATCCCAATCGGGTCTGATCTACTGCACAGGCCCAAGGGAGAAGATGGTACTGGCACTGGATCCCAAAAGTAAATATTGCCAGTGCTGAATATGGGATGGTCGGAGGAAGCTTCATCATTAGGATCCAGAGGTTTCACCCTCCCGAGGTAAGTACCCTCCAGGGGAAGTTTTTTTATGACAGATTCTCTTTAATATCTTTAGGACCATGCCCCCTTAAAGCAGATCTGAACTCAGAACTTACTCTCTGCTCTAAAATATACGCAACTGCATAATAACCTTTAAAAAGAAATCATTTCTTTGTTACAGCTGATACAAATCCTAAAATACTTCTTCAGTGTTTCTACTTCCTGATTCATGGAAACAGACATATTGTTAACATCCTGTGCTTTCAAATGAGTTTATCTTCCATCTCTGCCATGGCAGTCATGTGACACAGGGTAGAGATCAAATTAAAACGTGTGATTAGACACAAATGAGGGGAATTAGGCGAAACTCTCTAAATACATACAGGTTGCATTTCTCTATGCTTTCTGTACTGTGCAAGAGTACAGATCCTGAGATCCACTTTAAATGAAACTAAACTGATGAGATAAATTTGTATTTATCCTTCTACTCCTGAAAATTACTTTTTTTTTTTTAAGCATCCCCCAATTTTATTTTCGGTGCAAATTTTGCATGCAAATTGGGTCGCCCAGTAATAGAATAGTATAGAATATCGATATTAAATCCCAATACTTTACTAGGGCTAAACCTAAGCCTACTCTTACACAGAACCCTCCCCCCTGATGCCTAACCCTAACCGCGCCGCTCCACACAAACTTCCTTCCTGACGCCTAACCCTAACCCTTTGCACAAACTTCTTATTTGATGCCTAACCTTAAACACCTCCCATACAAACTTCCTACCTGACGCCTAACCCTACCCCCCACCACAAACGTCCTATCCCTAACCCCTCCATGCCTAACCTTAACCCCCCCATCAACTGATTGTTGACCAGCCCCTCCCCCCATTGCAATAGAAAAAAAGGAATTTTTCAGGCACTGTCTTAGGCGCCTATTTAATTTGGGTACCCGTGGTGCCCGATAAATAGTAGGCGCTGTACCAAATTACCCCTCAATGCTGATTTTGCAATAGACGCCTATGGCAGCACACTAACTTCTGGCGCTAGTGGTAGCCCAAATTGCCTGCTTTATGCACAAAATGTATAAATTGCTTATATGATGTGCATTATTGGCTGAAATTACGTATGTCATACAGGCAACATATACAGTAAGTTGTGTTTATAACATAAGTTATGCTATTTGGAAAATGCACATTATATACCTCCCTGGCGGTAAGCCCGTGCTGAGCACGGGCTAAGTCGCCGCGGAGCATTGCTCAGGCCCTGTTGGGCCGATTTGAACAAATTTTTTTGTTGTTGCACGCAGCTAGCACTTTTCTAGCTGAGTGCATGACTCGATCGCCGCCGCGTTAGAGGCCCCACCCCCAGACCCCGTGCGCAGCCTGGCCAATCAGTGCCAGGCAGCGCTGTGGGGTGGATCGGGACTCCCTCTGACGTCACGACGCGGATGACGTCGGTGACGTCATCCCGATCGTTGCCATGGCGACGAGGGAAGCCTAACAGGAAATCCCGTTACGAACAGGATTTTCTGTTTGCGCTGATTCCCGGAGGCGATCGGAGGGGGTGGGGGGATGCCGCTGCACAGCGGCTATCATGTTGCTAGCGCTAGGCTAGCTACATGATTGAAAAAAAAATTAAAGTGCTGCGCTGCCCCCTGGCGGTTTTAATAGACCGCCAGGGAGGTTAATGCCTGTTTATCATCACCTATGCTATACACAGTAATGATTCAGAAATGGGGTCTTTGCATTATCTACAAGACATTTCCTCACTAAATGAAACCAACTTCAGTTCAAATGACGCATACAGAGTATGTGTAGATAAGCCATTCATTCCAGGCACACATAGTATAACCAATTGACATTCATTATACAGTCATTAAAAGAAATGACATCTGTGTAATGAGTGTCAACTGGCTCTTTGTTACCTGAAATAAGTGGCTTATTTGTACACCTCATCTGAACCGAGGCATTCGCTCATACTAGCGATGAAACACCTAGGAGAACTGAAAAAGATGTCCACTTTAAAGTATTTTATGTTTGTTTGAATATACTATTACCTGGATAAACAAGAGCCTTCACAGACATGGAGGTGAATGAGGACTTTTGTAAAAGACTTATACAGAAAGATCTTGTAAATATCAAAGGAAAAAAAAAACATTTATTGTTCTATGGATGCCTCGTGCAGTGAGAAGAATATGCCTTGTTGCCTGACTGCACACAGTTTCATCTGACACACTACAGTATAGATTCTATTAAACACATCTGGGCAAAAACTTTGAAAATTTGGGCTTACACCACAGGAGCGGTTTGTAACTGCAAAGTATCTGTTTATACTCAAGGCAAATCGAGAGCATAACGCATCATCTATCAACAGAGAGCACAGCAGTAGCTGGACAATTTGGTTCCTGAGGATGAGAAACTAGCCAATCAGGAGGGACCAGAAGAGTTATGCAAATAGAATTCCGAAAGATAGTTTGTGATCATTCATGTCTGAGAAGTCGGCGTTTAAGGTGCGTGTGCTTATGCACCCGTGATACACCGCAGGAGGGTCTGTTTACAAGCAGACTGATGTTCCCAGCCAGTGCCTCCCAGTGGGGTTCATTTAACCGTGCAGTCAGACAAAGAGAAAATACTTTTGTTCTTTGTTTACGGAGAGAAATTTGCAGGCAGAAAAAAGTATATACAGATCTCCTTCGAGGCAAATAATGGAACTCGCCTACTAACACCAACGGGACCATACAGAAATAAAGGAGGAAGTATTGGGAGCTCAGCACATTTTTAAAACATTAAAGATAATTTAAAAAAATAATAAAACTTAGAAATTTGACATCATGAAGATATCCCCAAAATCCAATCTGCGAACATGTATAGGGCTGGCCTCGGGTGTCCTGAGTGAAACTAGGCTTTAGTGCAGGATTTTGACCACCCCCACCACCGATTGTACCCCCAGTATTCTGTTCCTCCTATTATAGATAGCCAGATATGCCGCAGCCTCAGTATTAATAATCCCCATCCCTCCCAAGTTTAGGTAGCTGATTTACCCCTACACACCCCATTGCAGAGTCCTGAGTGGAGGTGGAGAATGAGAAGTAGAGATGGCCTGAACGGTTTCCGGCGAATGGTTCCAGGGTTCCAGGCAAACTTCCAGAGGTTCGCGTTCGCAGAGAACCGCAAACTTTACCGGAAGTTCGATTCACCCCCATAGTGCACCATTAGGGTCATCTTTGACCCTCTACATCACAGTCAGCAGGCACATTGTAGCCAATCAGGCTACACTCCCTCCTGGAGCCACTCCGCCCCTTATAACAGCAGGCATCGCCGGCCATTTTACTCACTCGTGTGCCTGCAGTAAATAGAGAAGGGACAGCTTCTGCAGACTCTCTCATAGGGAAAAATTAGTTAGGCTCATGTAGGCTTCTTAGCGTGCTCCTTGCTGATTCTTATTGCTAAAATTGTCTGTGTGTCCCACTGACACTTGTGTTGCGTAGACAGCCTTGATAATTCATACTGTGTGTGCCACTGCCAGGCCCAGCACATTCAGTGACTACCTGTGTGTGTGACAGGTGCACATTACCCATCACTGCATATACCTACCTGTTGTTCACTGTGCACCCACCCACCTACGTGAGCGCAAGCAGTGTCACTGTGCCTGTCCGCTACCTGTCTGTGTGTGACAGGTGCACACTGTAATACCCATTACTGCATATACCTTCCTACCTGTTGTTCACAGTGCACCCACCTACCTAAGTGAGCTGAGCGCAGTGTGATATACCACTCCGTGCATACCTGTTAACTGCACCTGTGTGACAGCACATTGTATTAGTCAAGTCAGTGCATACCTTTCACTTCATCCCCCCCAATATGGACAAAACAAAAGGCAGAGGCAGGCCACCTGGCAGGTCTGTTCTAGGTCACGCTGTCGTGATTTCGTGCGGCCCTCGACCAAAGTACAGTGTTCAGAAGAAGGCACATGCCATCAACCCCCAATATTGTCAGGACGTAGTTGACTATTTAACACAGAACACCTCATCTTTCTCAGCTTCCGCACGGAAGCGAGACATATCTTCCTCTTCCTGCTCTGATTCTGGCAACCACTTAACACTCAGTTGGCCGCCACCACAACCAATGTGCCATCACCCCAGGGCTCAGCGGGGGTGATGAAGTCTATTGCGGTTCGCAGAAGTTTGTGTGAATCTAACGTTTGGCGGAGGTTCGCGAACCTGGTTCGCGAACCAAAAATTGGAGGTTCGGGCCATCTCTAATGAGAAGTTACTCACCTCGCAAAGTTCACCGATGATTGCTCTCTATCAGCAACGTGTCCAGCTTCCCCTCCATAACTACCTAGCATCTTTAATTATGTGACACACAAGTACGTGCCGGCGGGTCACATGAGGCATGACACCTGTAGCCATGGAGACAGGATGCTGGACAAGAAGCTGGTAAAGGACTCCTGTTGCTGGACGCCAGGAAGTGAGTAACTTCTTGCTTCAGCCGAGGGGGAAGACAGAGCAAACGGGGGGCCTCCTGCCTATGTTACGAGTCGTCACTCATGTCAACGGCTGTCCATATATATACCGTATATATACCAGTTTCCCCGAAAATAAGCCCTACCCTAAAAATAAGCCATAGCAGGAATTTGGAGCATGCTTGAAATATAAGCACTACCCCGAAAATAAGCATTAATAGCAGTTGAAGAGGAGGAAGAGGCGGCCAGCCAGCTGGGACTAGAGATGGCCCGAACCTCCGATTTTCGGTTTGCCGCAAACGCGAACTTCTGCAAAAGTTCGGTTTGCACGAACTTCCGCGAACCGCAATAGACTTCAATGGGGAGGCGAACTTTGAAAACTAGAAACACTTATGCTGGCCCCAAAAGAGATGAAAAAGATGTTTCAAGGGGTCTAACACCTGGAGGGGGGCATGGCGGAGTGGGGTAGACGCCAAAAGTCCCGGGGAAAAATCTGGATTTGACGCAAAGCAGCATTTTAAGGGCAGAAATCACATTGAATGCTAAATTGCAGGCCTAAAGTGCTTAAAACATTTTGCATGTGTATACATCAATCAGGGAGTGTAATTAGAGTACTGCTTCACACTGACACACCAAACTCACCGTGTAACGCACCGCAAACAGCTGTTTGTGTTGTGACGGCCATGCTGGACTGGTGCGCACCATGGCGAGTTTGCTCTTCCTCAGTGATATCAGGTAATGTCTGACTGCCTTATGAACTTTCTCTACCATTGTTAAAGCTTACAATTTATTTATTTTTATTACATTTTCTGCTGGCTGTTACCAGTACCTGTAGCGAGAATCTTTTATGGATGGCAAGCCTGCCATTGTGACCACGGGTAATGGCCGGGAAATCAGGGTTCGATTCCGGTCCGGAGTGGGAGCCTAAGATCCAGCTACCACCACCACACATCCAAGTAATTACCCATTTGCTGTATAAGTAATGTACTTTCACTGACCGTGCTTTGCAGACCAGGCATCTGTGGTCAGATGGACCCTTGACCCAGCGCAAGAAGAACCTAATCGAAAGCATTTGCCAAGAATGTGTTATGGAGGGCAAGTCTGCCATTCATTCAAATGTGTGAAACTTTCGATGGTACTTTCTCAGTACCATGGTGACCACGGGTAATGGCCCGGGGAATCCTGGTTCGATTCCGGTCCGGAGTAGGAGCCTAAGAAATGGCTACCACCACACATCCAAGGAAGGCAGCAGGCACGCTGTGGGCAAAGGAGCAGAAATGGCTACCACACATCCAAGGAAGGCAGCAGGCATGGCATGTATGTAGTGACCAAAAATAACAATACAGGAGGACTTTTGAGGCCCTGCTGTATATGAGATGAATCAACTTTAGATCCTTTAACGAGAATCTGTAATGGAGGGCAAGTCTGCCATCCATTCAAGTGAAAGGTATGCACTGACTGCCAGGTATAATACAATGTGCAGTGAATGGTATACAGTGACTGCAAACAGCTGTTTGTGTAGTGACGGCCGTGCTGGACTGGTGCGCACCATGACGAGAGCGCAGGTGATGGCGGCTGAGGTAGCTAAATGACAGAACAGTGACTGTCCAGCTGATCAAATTTGGTCTGTTCACAATGAAGCAATGACCTTATTATCGTGGGTGTCCCCCCCCCCTCCCCCGAGACACTCATATAGGAGTGCACTCATGTAGGTAGTTGGGTGCACTGAACACAACAGGTAGGTATATGCAGTGATGGGTATTACAAATGTGCACCTGTCATACACACGTACCGTGAACAGGTACAGTGACTGGTGGTATTAAATATTTAATATTCATGTCTCTGTTAAGGCCTTGGGGATACAGGCTTCCACATTTGTATATCCATATGGATTCCCTTCTAAGCAACTGTCTATCAAAGTCACCACGACGTGGAATAATATTTAACCTGTAAATTCCCATAAACCTCAAACCCGACACATCCGAATTATGGGCGGTCTTAAATGTAAAGCCAGAGGATTTCGCTTTTTATTGTCAATCGGGGTACTTTTAAGTTTATTAATATGTTCGCCTATACGAGTATTCAAAGGTCTATAGGTTTTTCCAATGTAAATTAAATCCCAAGGACATCTAATTTCATAAACAACATGAGTATTACAGGAAATATAGTCATTCACATATAAAGAATTACAGTCCCTTTAAAGAATTGATGGAGAAAATCAATCTTAAAGTGCAATGGGGCTTTCTGGAGGGGGTTTTGACGGAGAAAGAATTGAAATTTTTGTTGGTTTCGGAATTCACTATCCTGGCTCTTTATTTTTTGCCAAAGACACATAAGAATTTATTAAATCCTCCAGGTCGCCTATTGTATCGGGTAATAATGGCCCTCTAGAAAAATTGGCCACTTATGTGGACTTAAAGGTCAAGGATGTTGTTGCTAGTCTTCCTTCTTTTGTCATGGACACCGGAGATGTGCTGGCAGGCTTACTTCTATACCAAATATCAAAGATTTGGAGGCTTTCGAATATTTTCTAAACAACCACTATGCCAGGGGAGGACTGGGACCTTTTGGCATGGGGGGAAAACACAAACTAGAGGCCCATTTTCATGGCAGCCTCAGCCTAAATGATGTCACACATGCTCCCCACTTGCTATATGCCGGTAGTTACATGTGGTGCCAATGCAGAAAAACAGCAAGGATGCTTGTAGGACAGCGCTGCGTGAAAGTATAAATGGACAGGCATCAGGGGTCACATAATACATTTGGAAGGATGACAGCCAGGACTTTCCATTATGTCCGTCTTTTGTGATTATCGCGCACGCCGTTAGCGCTGCACACCCAATCAACCACATCGGCCTGAGATTTCCTAGCATCTCAGATTCTACCAATTTATGCCTGAAATTAGTCAAATTGTCGATTGGGCATGCTTGTGGCAGCACCGATTTTCATCCAATTTGATAATAACTATCAAAGCAGTTCGTTGATTCCTTAGTCGACAGATGTATGGCCACCTCAAAGGAGAACTGTGGCTGAATCACACCAGAGGCAAGCATGCAGCTAATCTTGTCATATCTGTCAACATTGTCAGAAAAACCTGATCTGCTGCATGCTTGTTTAGGGTCTATGGCTGAAAGTATTAGAAAGTATTAGAGGGAGAGGATCAGCAGTATAGCCAGGTAACTGGTATAGCTTAAATGAAAATAAATATGGCAGCCTCCATACACCCCTCTCTACAGTTTTCCTTTAATTACCCACCAAGGCTCACCACCTTCCCCCCCCCCCCCCACACACACACACACAAACAATTATGTCCAAAGAGGGACTGTCCTTTCAAAAGAGGGAGGGACAGTTGGGAGCTATGATTGTGAGAGACCAGACATTTTTTTTACCCACAGACCCTGCAGGCAAACCTCTGCTCTGCATCATGCTGTATATATTTACCAGCTTGCCCGCCCTCTAATTGCTCTGTAATTGTGCTTTTATTTTCCTCAGCCAGCTAGCCTAGTTGTTCACATTGCCTTATAAAAAAAACTGAATGCATCAGGCCCTGCAACAGCCGTAAATCATTAAATGAGAGGTAGCCTGGGGGAAAATCTCCCCCTTTCCCCCCTGGCCAGTCCTCCCCTGCACTATGCAGGGTATGAGGCCCATGCTGACTTTGTTCTGGACTCCATGAAGTTGCTTCTGGAGAATAACTATTTTGAATTTAGAGGCTCGATCTACAGGCAAAAAAGGGGCATTGCCATGGGGTCGGCGTGCTCCCCGTCCTACGCATGGCTGCACCTGGGTTGTTGGGAGTAGGAGGTGGTGAGGTGCATGCATGGGTATGGGGAGCATGTCGCCCTATGGATTCGCTATGTGGATGATGTTTTCATGCTATGGAAAGGGACAGACCAAGACTTAAAAACATTTGTCACTGAATTAAATGTAAATGACAGAAATATCTTCCTAACATACACATATGACCTTAAAGAAATCTCCTTTTTGGACTTGACTATTAAAATAGAGGGTACCTCTTTGGTAACCTCCTGCACATACAGTAAACCAACAGCTGGAAACACCCTCTTGTCCACTCAAAGCTCTCATTTATGGAATCTATGTGGATATACAAAAGTGGGCAGTTCCCACAGGGCAATTCCTGTGGTTATGCAGGAATTGCAGTAATGATTCAGATTTTGAAAAAGAAGTGGGTGAGTTGAGAGCTAGGTTACGAGCAAGACGGTATCCAAATAGGATCATTATTACAGCTTATAAAAGAGCCCTGGCCAGGAATAGAAGAGACCTTCTTGCTAGGAAAAGATAGGGGGATCAGGGAGCTGAGGCCCCTGCTAATTCGAGCACAAACTCAAGCAGTATCCCACGCATTGTGACCACCTACAATGCTCACTTTATGGACATTAAACAAATCCTGCAGAGGCATTGGCATTTGCTTCAAAGGGACCCAATCATGGCCAAGAATGTGGGCGAATATCCGCATATGGCCGCAAAAAGAAGTATAAATTTGAATGACCTTTTGGTCAGAAGTGAGTTTGGTGGGAAGGGTCACTCTACTGGAGCTAAGGCTAAGAAGGGTATGCATAAATGCTTGGACTGTGAAATGTGTAGGTATTTCAATAAGAGCAATGCATTTTTCAATTATGATAGATCGAAATCTTTCTATGTGAATTACTATATTTCTTGTAATACTACTCGTGTTGTTTATCAAATCACATGTCCTTGTGATTTAATTTACATTGGAAAAACCTATAGACCTTTGAATACTCATATAGGCGAACATATTAACAACATTAAAAGTACCACTATTGACAAAAAAAAGCTAAATACTCTGGCTTTGCATTTAAGACGGCCCATAATTCAGATGTGTCGGGTTTGAGGTTTATGGGAATTTACAGGTTAAATATTAGTCCACGTCGTGGTGACTTTGATAGACAGTTGCTTAGAAAGGAATCCATGTGGATATACAAATGTGGAAGCCTGTATCCCCAAGGCCTCAACAGAGACATGAATATTAAATCGTTCCTCTAGAAATAGGATTCCAGGAAGTGCATCTAACATCTATTTGGATTGTAGTGATAGTCTTTGGTCAATAGATGGCAGCAGACGGACTGGTCTTTTAATTCTGCATGAATTTCAGCTTGAGACGTGGGCGTAGCTTTATGCATATAAGAGCGCATCCTACCGTCCCCACGTCACGTCTGAAGAAGTCACGTGGTTTGTGATGAAACGCATCATGTGAGACACCAGTCTACCCAGAAGAGGGTCGGAAATCTCCCGTGCCTCCGCTACTCTTCCTCCCCCTCTGCACTGCTGGCGTTATGTGCTCATGCGCTTGGGCACATAGTGGGGCTGATCTTAAGCTGTAAAAGGAACCGGGTTCTCCATGCCTGTCGGAGACGGCGCTACAGTACATTCCAGTGGCAGCCTGCTATTCACATAGGTCACGTGAGTGCCAGCACTTGGAAGTGTCTGTAATGAGAGTGTAATCTTCAATTGTGACAGCACCAATGTAGCTTGACGTGCAGCGATCAACCCTGGAGTGCACAGGGTATTACATTAAATAGGATAGCAGGATCCGCACCGTCTAAAATCAAAATTTATTGGAACATTTAAAATGTATAACAGGCAGTACTGAGTGTGAGCCGGGTCGCCATGACGCACGGCGTTTCAGAGTTTAGCTCTTTCCTCAGATGGCTGCAACACACACTCTAACATTTAAAATCTCAATGCCGTTATATATGGCCATGGAGAGGACCTGATGGAAGACTCCGTAACTCCCAAAGGATTTGCATATATACATATTCATAAGCTGCACATGTTGCACATACACAATGACATTCACCATCATATATATTAATCTATGTATATAGAGGAGACAGGCATCAAAGCGTAGAACATATATACACTCAGACTTACTTTCCGTAGAAAAATCCACGGAGTTCAGTCCCTCATTGTGTATTTCTCCTATCCGCGGTGTCAGCCAATCAACAGTAAGCCGTCACCGTCCGCTCAGCTCAGTCTCTCCTCCTCCAACCGCCAGCCAATCACATGCGTGGCTACAGCGTCCGCTCAAAGACTTGCATCATGCGTACGTAGTGACGCCTGGCAGCACGTGAAGACGCATAGAAGACGCCCACATCCTCACCACCGCCAGCCAATGAAAATAGGAGCGACAACGTCCGCTCCAAAGCACATAAACACAAAAACGTGTATTAAACGGCGGTAGATGACCGTGCGAGCGTCCCCAACCGCCCCACAAGCTGCCAAAAAACGCCACAATAATGCATCAGTGCAGCTATTGAAGTCAGT
The DNA here is from genome assembly GCF_040937935.1 of Hyperolius riggenbachi. NCBI lineage: Eukaryota > Metazoa > Chordata > Amphibia > Anura > Hyperoliidae > Hyperolius > Hyperolius riggenbachi. Next base: position 454,919,874 of record NC_090647.1, on the reverse strand, counting down.
CGGCCCAGAAGCACACCCTAGGTTCAGAAATGCATAACAATGCATATATTGTACAAAAATTATACAAAATTTATACAAAAAGTTAATCTTCTAAAAATTACAACCGCTATATATAAAAATGCAACAGCTATATATAAAGAACCAGGGTGTACCCTCTGACCCACCGACCAATCAAAACATCCACAAAGTTTAATACTCGAAATCTCCTAGGTCATCACATTTGTTAGATCATATTCTCTATTTAAACCTTTAGGCTCCAAAGTCCCTAGTTTCTTAATCCAATAATGTTCTCTTCTCAATAACTGTTTTTGTCTATCACCTCCTCTCCTTAATACAGGGACCCCTTCTAACACCTATACACGTAACTGTGATAAGCCATGATTGAAAGTTGTAAAATGATGTGAAACCGCTAGCTCTAAATTTGTATTCCTAATCGAGGATTTATGTGATGCTATCCTGTCTTTCAGGGCCTGTGTCGTCTGACCCACATAACCAATCCCACATGGGCACTTCAACAAATAAACAACATATTTGGAATCACATGTATAATGGCCTCTAATTTTAAATTTACTGCCCCTACAGGGATGGGTAACTATATCACCTCTAGCAATGTAACTGCAGAGGTGACAATTTAAACACGGATAAGTTCCATTTCTCGTTGTCTTAAGTGGTTTTTCTGGCCCTATATCCCCCTTGACTATGATGTCTCTCAAAGAAGGAGCTCTTTTGTAGGACATCAGTGGGTATTCATGAAACTCTCGTACATATGGCAAACCCTCTCTAAGGATAGACCAGTGGCTGTTAATTATTTTCTCAATTTTATCGGACAGGATGTTAAACGTTGTGACACAGGGAATCCTACTGTTGTAATCACCTCTACATTTCCTTCTTGATCTACTCCATCTATTCCTATGACCTATCCCAATCTTTTTGTTATCCACTAAACAACTCATTGGGTATCCTCTAGCCAAAAATTTATACTTCATTTCTTCCAATCTGCACTTTCTAATTTGAGGATCGCTAACTATTCTCTCTACCCTTTTAAACTGACCTTTTGGTATGTTATTTTTAATGTGGGGAACATGAAAACTATTATAGTGCAAAATAGAGTTTCTATCAGTAGGTTTTTTGTATAAATCCGTGGTCAAACGACCTCCATCTTTGATCACCCATGTGTCTAAAAAGCTAATCCTTCTGTAATCACTTTCAATCGTCAACCTAATCTCAGGGCATGCCGCATGTAATTGTGTAACAAAGGCTTCTAGGCTCGAACGTGGCCCCTCCCACAAACAAAAAATGTCATCAATATAACGACGCCAAAGTAAAACATGTTTACAAAAAAGCAAATTAGAAAAAACAAATGCGTCCTCATAGAGGCCCATAAACAAATTGGCATAGGAAGGGGCCACGTTCGAGCCCATCGCCGTCCCTCTACGCTGCATGTAGAAAGTGTCCCCAAAAAGGAAATAGTTATATCTCAACACAAGGCTTAATAATTGGATCAAAAAACCCCTCTGTTCTTTGTCAAAATCCGTACAAATCTGTAAATAATGTTCAATTGCCTCTAAACCCCCCTCATGGGGTATGGAAGTGTATAAACTGTTTACATCCATGGTAACCAGCAATACATCTTCTCCCACACTATCAAAATTTGAAATAACTGACAAAAATTGTTGTGTATCTCTAAGATAAGAATCTAGGGTAGATACTATCGGTTTCAAAATTTTATCCAAAAAGATCGCTATATTGGAAAAAATAGACCCTATCCCCGACACTATAGGTCGGCCGGGGGGATTTTGTAGTTTCTTATGGATCTTTGGAAGAGTATATATGATGGGAATTCTTGGATTTTCCACCAATAGAAATTTCTTGAGATCCTTGTCAATCAATTGTCGTTCTTCTGCTTTAGTCAGTAGTTCCTCAATTTTCCTATGTATCATCTTTGTGGGATTTTCTGTTAATCTTTCATATACATCCTTGTCATTCAACTGTAGAAGGATTTCCTCTTTATATGCCACCCTGTCCATGATGACAACGGCTCCGCCCTTGTCGGCTGCTCTAACAATAATCTGGTCGTTCCTAGCCAAAGTCTTAATGGCCTGTCTTTCCTCCACTGTCACATTACTTCTAATGTGTTTAAATTTTTTAGCATCAAAATCAGATTGTAATTTTTGGATATCTGTATTCACATTTTTTATATATCTATCGATAACTAGATGGCTAGGCGGTTGGAAGCTACTTTTATTTCTCAAACCCCATTCTTTTAAGTTGATACTTTCAGGAGATTCATGTTGAGTGGAGGTGTAGATCAATCCTCCAGCAAAAAAGCTTTTTAATTTTATACTCCTAAAAAATCGACCCAATTCTAGGTCTAAACTAAAGAAATCGGGAAAGAAAGTAGGACAAAATGATAATCCAAAATTCAATACATGGTGTTCCACAGACGTTAATTCATATTGGGAGATGTTCACTACAAGATCCACTTTTTCTATTTTCGAATTCTCAATTCCATCTTGGAGTTTCCTCTCCGCCTCTCTTTGTTTATGTTTCTGGAATCTTTTGCCTCCCCTCCGCTTGTGCTGTCCGAGTGTTGGGATTGGTCGTCTGTTACAGCTAAAAAATCGCTTGAAGATTGATCCGTGGGCTCTCCTGGAGCTCGAGGTTTGGAGTTCTTCTTAAATTTCCTTGGTCTCCCCGGTTTGAAACGTGTATAAGATGAAACACCCGGAGTTCTCTGCCAGCGGTATACATATCCCGATTGATAATCATGGGCATCACGATGGAATGTTTCCCGTTTCTGCTGTTCAAGGCCGAACTCGTATTCCTTCAACCTCGCTAGAAGACCATGGTAATATTTATCAAAGTCCTCCCTCTCCATCAACTCGGATAAGTTATTACAAAGAGTTGCAATTTGTGTATCTAATATGGGAAGTTCCTTCATTATCCTTTGCACTGTGATAAGGATTGCGTCAAAGGAGGCCTTGTTCCACACTTGCTCCCATGTGGCACAATAATCTTTGCATTTCGGAAACAGAATCGGAGAGATCTGAGCCCTCATACTCCTTGGAATCTTCCCATCCTTATAATATTCCACCAACGTTTTGGCATGAAGATCGAGATCAATGTAGCGTTTTTTCAAATTCTCAAGGTCTCTTTTCATAATGGTAGGATCTGGTGTTTTCAAGAAGTCCTTGCCTGCGGTAACCGAAGCCACAATGTCGGCCGCATCCTTCTGTGATAGAGTAAATGAGATACTAGAGGCCTTATCGCCCATTTCCTCCATTGTGCTATGTCACAGTACTCCACTGTTCGGTGTAATCTTCAATTGTGACAGCACCAATGTAGCTTGACGTGCAGCGATCAACCCTGGAGTGCACAGGGTATTACATCAAATAGGATAGCAGGATCCGCACCGTCTAAAATCAAAATTTATTGGAACATTTAAAATGTATAACAGGCAGTACTGAGTGTGAGCCGGGTCGCCATGACGCACGGCGTTTCAGAGTTTAGCTCTTTCCTCAGATGGCTGCAACACACACTCTAACATTTAAAATCTCAATGCCGTTATATATGGCCATGGAGAGGACCTGATGGAAGACTCCGTAACTCCCAAAGGATTTGCATATATACATATTCATAAGCTGCACATGTTGCACATACACAATGACATTCACCATCATATATATTAATCTATGTATATAGAGGAGACAGGCATCAAAGCGTAGAACATATATACACTCAGACTTACTTTCCGTAGAAAAATCCACGGAGTTCAGTCCCTCATTGTGTATTTCTCCTTTCCGCGGTGTCAGCCAATCAACAGTAAGCCGTCACCGTCCGCTCAGCTCCGTCTCTCCTCCTCCAACCGCCAGCCAATCACATGCGTGGCTACAGCGTCCGCTCAAAGACTTGCATCATGCGTACGTAGTGACGCCTGGCAGCACGTGAAGACGCATAGAAGACGCCCACATCCTCACCACCGCCAGCCAATGAAAATAGGAGCGACAACGTCCGCTCCAAAGCACATAAACACAAAAACGTGTATTAAACGGCGGTAGATGACCGTGCGAGCGTCCCCAACCGCCCCACAAGCTGCCAAAAAACGTGTATTAAACGGCGGTAGATGACCGTGCGAGCGTCCCCAACCGCCCCACAAGCTGCCAAAAAACGCCACTATAGGCCTAAAGGTTTAAATAGAGAATATGATCTAACAAATGTGATGACCTAGGAGATTTCGAGTATTAAACTTTGTGGATGTTTTGATTGGTCGGTGGGTCAGAGGGTACACCCTGGTTCTTTATATATAGCTGTTGCATTTTTATATATAGCGGTTGTAATTTTTAGAAGATTAACTTTTTGTATAAATTTTGTATAATTTTTGTACAATATATGCATTGTTATGCATTTCTGAACCTAGGGTGTGCTTCTGGGCCGACTGACTTCAATAGCTGCACTGATGCATTATTGTGGCGTTTTTTGGCAGCTTGTGGGGCGGTTGGGGACGCTCGCACGGTCATCTACCGCCGTTTAATACACGTTTTTGTGTTTATGTGCTTTGGAGCGGACGTTGTCGCTCCTATTTTCATTGGCTGGCGGTGGTGAGGATGTGGGCGTCTTCTATGCGTCTTCACGTGCTGCCAGGCGTCACTACGTACGCATGATGCAAGTCTTTGAGCGGACGCTGTAGCCACGCATGTGATTGGCTGGCGGTTGGAGGAGGAGAGACTGAGCTGAGCGGACGGTGACGGCTTACTGTTGATTGGCTGACACCGCGGAAAGGAGAAATACACAATGAGGGACTGAACTCCGTGGATTTTTCTACGGAAAGTAAGTCTGAGTGTATATATGTTCTACGCTTTGATGCCTGTCTCCTCTATATACATAGATTAATATATATGATGGTGAATGTCATTGTGTATGTGCAACATGTGCAGCTTATGAATATGTATATATGCAAATCCTTTGGGAGTTACGGAGTCTTCCATCAGGTCCTCTCCATGGCCATATATAACGGCATTGAGATTTTAAATGTTAGAGTGTGTGTTGCAGCCATCTGAGGAAAGAGCTAAACTCTGAAACGCCGTGCGTCATGGCGACCCGGCTCACACTCAGTACTGCCTGTTATACATTTTAAATGTTCCAATAAATTTTGATTTTAGACGGTGCGGATCCTGCTATCCTATTTGATGTAATGAGAGTGTACACATTGATTGTAGAGGCGTGTACATCTATTGATACACACGGGATGATATTTACTATACCACCTGACCACTTCTGAGGCATTTATTGATGCAGCTGTTTTCCTTGGCCTGAAGACATTTTTGCATGCATGCGTTTAGGAATCAAAAGGAGTGCACTCCGGGTGTAACGTTGGTTTCCCAGATGTCAGTTTGCACAATAGTGGTTTTTATGGGAGGGTATGTGTTTGTGTCTGTCTATTGTACGTCTATGGGCCATTGTTTTGGGTATTGCATTTTCCAATAAATTTTGTATTTTTGTACTAGCCCTGAGCTCCCCATATTCTGTTGGTTAGTTCTGTATCATACCTGAAGAAGAAACTTAAAGTTTTGAAAGCTTGCAAAAAAATCTTGTGCATTAAAGGTATCACCTAAACAACTTTTGTTGTTATGTCTTCAGATTCTCTCCATCACTAACACCAAATAACATGCAGCTGACTGAGTTTGAAAACATCACCAATATTGGTATATATTCATTTCATAAAATTCACAGAAACAGGAAACGCAAGGGGGAGGTCCCTCCCCCGGCAAGCTTGCAATCTAGAGGGTAGATTATATCACAATTTAACCACTTCCCTGCCAAATGTTTTTCCCCTTCTGTACCAGAGCAATTTTCACATCACTCTCCTCCCATTCATTGGCCAATAATAACTTTATTGCTACTTATCACGGTGAAATGATCTACCGTATATATTATTTTTTTCTGGGACAAACTAGGCTTTCTTTGGGCAGTACGTTTTGCTAAGAATTATTTTATTGTATGCATTTTACAGAGAAGGAAAACAAATGAAAAAAAATAATTATTTCTCAGTTTTCAGCCATCATAGTTTTAAAATAAAATGTGCTATGATAGATAAAATACATGTTTTATTTGCCCATTTGTCCTGGTTATTACAACATTTAAATTGTGGTCCTAGTACAAAAAAGATGTATTATATCAGTTTAGTATTTTTTTTATATTATAGTAATAGTTATTAGCCTTTATATAAAAATTAAATAACAGTAATATACCCTCGTGACATACATGTTAAAAAGCCCCTAAGGTAACTATTTATTTAGTTTGTTTTTAAATGATTTTTTTTATTTAAAGTGTTTTATTTTGGTAACTATGGGGTAGGTTTGGAAGGGGTTAAAAATGTTGTATTTTTCTATGTTAATGTGTACAATTGAGTATTTGGGTGTAGAGTTTATTTTTTGTCCACAAGATGGCACTACACATAGTTCCTGATTACTGTAAGCAGTAGAAGGGAAGTATCGCGTGCATCTGTTTACTTTTGGTTTTGCTGAATGAGAGCAGCATCTCACTGATGTAGCTTTCATTCATCACAGGCACGGTGATGGGGGTTGGGAACAGCTGTTTCCCATTCCCTGATCATGGAAGGAAAGCATATTGGCCAAAGCAAATGGGAGTAACCCAACAATCCCGGTAAGTAACGCAATGGCGGTAAGTAAACAGTGCGTATATACACACCCCTGCTCCGCAAGTGAAGTAAACAGGGGCGTAAATATACATACCAGCAGTACACAAGTAGTTAAACTTGGATATTGCCAGTGTAACAATTTTTTTGGTAACACAAAACCTTAAAGGCACCCATCAACAGAGCGATTTTTATCAAACAATTGTATTTTCGATAGTATCATATAGATAGAAAGAAAAGATCATATGTAATCATTCCACAACATTAAAGAATCCAAACTATTCCTGATGCCGAAACCAGTTGTGATTGTATCTATAAGAAAAATCTGCCAGGCTGAAGGAAACAAACAATAATAGGGTATTTCAAGCTGGTGGGCCCAATCGATCTTTCAGGATTGATTGGGCCAACCAACTTCTCAGTTTTCATACAATATGATCTGAATAATCTGATTGAAAAAACAATCATTCACTAAAAAGTGTACCATTAACCTCCCTGATGGGAATCACTATGCTCAGGCTAGCCGCCGGGAGCTCTATGCAGAGTATAACGCGCAGTGGGCATTTTTTTCTCACCTCCCGGGGGATCCAGACATTGTTAGCCATTCTCCTTCCTGTCCTCAGAGGCTCTGAATCACTCTGGTGAGATCGCTGTCACTGATCTCACCAAAGAGTTACAGCGCCACTCGGTGGTGGAGGTAAAATTGCAGCGTTGGAGCACAGGGAGGTGAGTGAGTGCAGGGGCTGCTGCTGGCCTTCTGGCAGCATGATTTTTTTCCTTAATTTACGGTCTGAAACTGTTTAAAGAGACCCTAAAATCCGGAAATAATCATACCTCCAGGGTGGTTAATGGACACCTTTGATACACCTCTGTTTTTAATATGGCTTTGATTAGTATAATTAATCTTTAATATGGCTTTGATTAAAGCTTGTAACCGCATATTTACATTTTCTTACATCGTATATGCTCCATTTGAAAGCCTCTTTAAATCATTTATTTTTGGATAGGTGCCAGAAGCAAAATAGTGTAATTCTTAAAATATTTTTCAAGGATCCTTTAACAGTGTTTAATGGTCTTGAGCCATCAAGTCAAACCTTTATTTCCATTTCCTTTTTGTTTCAATCAATGCTCCTGTTTAAGTGCAAACTCAGTGTCACACCAATCACTAATTCATCAGCAGAGGTGACAGCAGATTGGCCTACATGCGGTAAGTGTGTTCTTATACTAATGCAATACTATTAGTGCTGACCTTGTTGTACTAAAATACTACACATATAAGACTTACTGTAATTGAATATTCAATGGGCTGGCCTCACTGTGACTTGAAATTTTGAGTGCTGGTCTTATAATAATACAGTAAACCTGAACTGAGCAAAATTATTTAAAATAAACACATGATGTACCTGCAAATGAATATAAAATACTTACCTTGATGTTAGTTCCTCTCAGAAGCTAACAATTTTCTTCTAACAACGCTTCCTTACAATTATGACAAGATCTTGTCACCCTTGTCTCTCAGGAAGCTGAAAGCCTTAACTGACAGCAATTGCTATCAGTTATAACTGTAAAGAATGCCCCAGGCCACGTGCACCTGCGCAGAACGCTTCAGGCCACGTGAATGATTGATATTCGCCATTTAATTTGTTTATATTGTTTGATCTACAATCAGCCTGCATGTAATCATTACATTACATGAATGCTTTAAAGAAAACTGGAGGCGGCATAATAAAAAAAAAAAAACATACTACCTAGGATGAACGGCGTGGAGTGGCGCAGATCCATCCGGGAGGCGGCTCCACGCCGCCTCCCGGATGGATCTGCGCTGCTCCACGCCGTTCATCCTCAGCAGCCTCCGATCACTGGTAGACAAATCCAAGATGGCCACGCAGTGCTGGGCCGAAATTACGCATGAGCGTAATTACGCATCGTAATTCAATGTAAATTTACGCGTAACTTACGGTCTTACGCGTAATTATTTACACGTAAGACCGTAAGTGGTATCGTAATTACACTGTCTACCGTAATTGCTAGGCATGCGTAATTTTACGAACACTTACACGTAATTTTACGCGTAATTACTAACGTAAAATCTCCCATTTTCTAAGAGTAGCCAATCAGTCAACATCCTAAGCAACCAATAGTATCTTCTCCCGCCCTTCAGTATAAGCGTACGTTTTGACGCATACGAATGATATGTATGCAATAACTGTCACATTGACGGCTATTGCGTACATATCGTCCGCATGCGTCAAAAAATACGCATTAATGGGTATTACGGCACTACGCGTAACATCGTAGTGTAAGCGCCTTCATTACGGTATCCTTACGCGTAATTGCGTAAGTTTACGTGTAATTACAGTGATGTACCGTAGATAATTTCCTACGCCGTAACCGTAATTGCGTAATGCGTAATAGCGTAAAATTACGCGTAATGATCCGTAAGCGTAGATTTTTCCATTACGAGCAGCACTGTGGCCACGTCCCCGAAGTACTTCCTGGGTCATGGCTTAGCTGGTGATTGGAGGAGGTGGGGGAGTGAGGTAATGGAGGCGGGGAGCGAGCTGAGGGAGGCGGGAGATCGAGGCAATGTAGCGAGACGTCAGGTAGACGGCTAGATTGACAGCGGCAGGTAGAGGCTAGCGACAATCAGGGGGGACTGGCAGCGGCACCAGAAGGACATAGAGGCATGTCATTGGGCAGAGAACATGCCTCTGTGTCCTATAATCTATAATCTATATCCGCCTCGGGTACACGTTAAGTAAAAAATGAAAATAGAATAAGATACAGGAGACCAGTTGTCACAGGACATTTATTGATGAAACCTTATTTAAGGTTTAATTATTCTTTACGCCAGCAGTGCATTTTGACAATGTAAGGCAAGTACTGCAGCTTACAGAGAGCTTTGCCTACTGCAGACATTCATGACTTTGTAGATCTTACAAATCACAGGTCAAGCTTGGGCCAGCCCTCCGCACACACTTGCAATGGTTCTGGCTGAACCCTCTGCTCCTCCCCAGTGAATCTTGTCTCAGTCTTCATACCTTGCAGGGATAATTAAGTCACTGCTTGCAGCATGCTGCCCATGTAATGCTTTTCCTTCTGCTGTATCAGTGGGGTTAATGAGAATCCCTCCTTGTCGCAGTGCAAGTATGATACTTATTCATTCTTTATGTCAAAACAGACGTGACTTGGATGGCCTCTGTCTGTTATCAAGGAGCGACGTTGGCTCATAGGTGCCTATTATTATGCCCATAGGTCTTGTTATATGCTACTGTCATCAGAGAATCCCAAGAGGCCTTTGTTTTTGTAAAGCCTTGGAGTTCGCTCTCACTCCCAGTCTTTTATTTCAACCGCACGGCTCATGCCGAGAATGCTTGCTGGTGTCAGATTGTCGACGAGCAGATTCAGTAAGGAGAAATGGTCCGTTCAGCCTTACATGTGACTAGTTACATCTTTGCCAGGAGGTTACCCACAGGGGATATCTGATCGTCATGCAGATAGCGTACAAGCATTGTGCGTCTTGTGTCACTCAGGGTGTACATTCGCCTGACCTCAGCAACACACACAAAGCAAAGGACACAAAATATGCCACTATGTGTTTTATACTCCCGATAGACTTATTAAAGGGGAACTGAAGAGAAAGGTATGTGGAGGCTGCCATGTTTATTTCCTTTTAAGCAATACCAGTTGCCTGGCAGCCCTGCTGATCCTCTGCCTCTGATACTATTAGCCATAGCCCCTGAACAAGCATGCGGCAGATCAGGTGTTTCAGACTTTAAAGTCAGATCTGACAAGACTAGTTGCATGCTTGTTTCTGGTGTTATTCAGATACTACTGCAGAGAAATAGACCAGCAGGGCTGCCAGGCAACTGGTATTGATTAAAAGGAAATAAATATGGCAGCTTCCGTATACCCCTTACTTCAGTTCCCCTTTAAGGCTACAGATTTATTTTTTCACATTCAAAATTTTTTATAGATTTTTTGAAAAATATAACAAGGCACTTGTGAAACCAACATTCTTGACATATAAGTGGTAGTAATTATAAGGCTACAGATTTATTGTAGTGTATTGAGCTTTTATTTTATACATCATTCGAATGTTTCCTCGTCACATTTTATTGAAATCCTGGTAAGAGATACTGTACATGGGTATACTTCATTGCATTATTTATTCATATATTATTTCAACTTGTTATTTATATGCACCTATATGCTTATAAAGGGGTAATATCCAATATTAATCAATTTTAACGTTAATAGCAAGCCAAAAGCATCTTTGAATTTACTGAGGACTCAGATTCCCATTTGTCTATTAAAAGACCAACAGGGGACGCTGGAGGGAAATTCAAAGATGCTCTAGGCTTGCTATACTTAGTACAGCTAGCCCAGAACATAGACAACTGCTACTCTCCCTGTGCTCCTCCCCACTGCTTCTCCTGCTATAGTCATACATTGTAGGGCACCCACAGCACCCTGCCCTATGACACCCCTGCCACCCTGCCCTCTGTGACAATAGATACAGTGGGAGAGGGGTGTAGGGAGAGAGGCACCGGCCACTGTTCTGGGCTTGCTCTATATAGGTATAGCAGAGAGGGCACTGGAGGAGATTTTAAAGATATTCTGGGGCTTACTATACTTAGTATAGCAAGTCCAGGGCTGGGGATTAGTTTGACACATGTCATACAGTACTGTTTGTGGGCCATGAGGGCAGGGATCGACATGTGCGGTGTCCTCCGTCGTTTGTCTTGTATCGAGAGGATATGGCGTTTTATCAGGTCCGATATTGTTGTGAGAGTAATGAAAGGTAAGAATGTATGGTTTATTTAGACAAAAATCAAAAAGGTCCGGCACCACTCTGTGTAAAGTAGCTCAATTACTTTATTGCAGCATCAAACAAGAAGAGGACAACAACGACAGCCTGCTGTTTCGGCTGGATTGGCCTTAGTCAAGTTGCCCAAATGTTATACCCAGGGGTATGACATTTGGGCAACTTAACTAAGGCCAATCCGGCCGAAACAGCGTGCTGTCGTTGTCATCATCTTCTTGTTTGATGCTGCTATAAAGTAATTGAGCTACTTTACGCAGAGTGTTGCCGGACCTTTTTGATTTTTGTCTGTTTAGACCCCGTGGTAAAGGGGTGAGGAACTGGGCACACTCACACATTTTAGCCACGTCTGGTGCTCCTGGATACTTTGCATGTTACTTATGGTTTATTAAGCTTAATGAAGGACTTTTATTATGGTTGCGTTTTTGTTTCATTTTAACTCTTTGTGGAAATGATTAAGGGGGCGGGCATCTGGGGGTCTTCTTCTTAAAGGGGATTCCTAGGTACCACCATGGACCCCTCCCCAGGCGTTAATGGCTTTCACCTCCTCCTGGGCATCTAAAGTGAGGAAGAGCCCTTTGTCCATGGATTGAACAAGGGCTCTGGGTGAGAGGAGGAGTCTTTGCCCCCCCTCCGCCCCCCATTCTCCAGAGTCCACATATACCGTGGACCATGTGAGCTGGTATAGCTCAGAGTAAGGTGCCCCACATTGTCCAGGCTCTGCATTCAGGCTATGCCTGCTTGTATGGGTGACAAGAGGTGAATAAGGCTTGGGAGGGGAGACCTCAAATCATTTTTATTTAACCGTTTAATGGCCAAATCATAGCTAAATTTGTCAGTGGCTTTCTTCTACTGTGCTGGTGTAGCCATACTCCCGTATGTGCAAAAGAGCGTGATTGTACAAGTAGGGGAGCACAGCCGTGAACAAGAACAGGGTAGCAGCCATCAGTGGTTAGATCAAGTAGGATATGGGAAGCCTCTTGGTCATCCAGAGGCTCCCATCTTCTTAGGTAAGTATACATTTTTTCCTTTTTAGTTTAATTCAGGTTTGCTTTAAAGTACTGGAGACAGAAGCATACATTATTGGAGACGGATGATCACCAGGACACCTAGGCTATTGGAAATAAATATGGCAGCTTCTGTATCCCTCTGATCACTTTAAAGGACAACCGAGGTGACCTGACGTAATGAGATAGACATTTGTATGTACAGTGCTAAGAACACAAATTACTATGCTGTGTTCCTTTTTTTTTTCTCTGCCTAAAAGAGTTGAACATCAGGTATGCAAGTGACAGTTTCTGTCGGGACCGGGTCGGACTGGGTCAGACTATGGCATAACCCTCAGTGATAAGCCATAAAACAGTTTCCTGTCAGTAAATGGCTTCTGAGAGCAGAAAGGAGATAAAAAGGGTGAATAATTCATAGATTTGAGCTCTGGCATACTTCAATAAAGGTGTCATTGAGCAGAGACAATGAAACAGTAAAAACATAAAAACTAGATATAAATATAAAATAAAACTGTAAGATATCTTAAAAAGTCATTTTTAGGAGAAGGAGGATAGATACAATTGTTTTTCTCATCAGTTTATTTTCACCTCGGCTGTCCTTTAAGAATCCTGATATTTTCACTTAAAACATACCTAACAGATACAGGCAAAGCTGTTTTTCACCTATCATATACATAACTGAAACGTGCCTCCTGTCTTCCGTTCTCCTTTAAATAAATAACATTAGCTGAACATTTGAGTTTTACAACTGATGGAGCTGTAGTGCTGCCCACTGGGGCCAGTATAGAAACCAGAGATGTATAATCTCCCCTCCCAGGGATAGTATCATTATATGTTCAGAAATCTTGGCAGGTATAACAATATATTATTCCTTAATGACCCATTTTAAACTTCGCCATAAAAAAAGGCGCAGAAAATGTTATAATAGAAGGCTGGGGAGCATAGAGATAAAAGAACAGCATCAGTTAATTAAAGTACAGCTAGTCATTTCTAACACTGGAGAAATTCTCCTCTATTATTAAACAGAATTATATGTAAAAGTGATCCGAATGTTTTACACACATTCTAGTTAAATAATACATAGCATAACCATTATAGCTCACCTCCACAAGTAAGGGGAACACTCCGTCCATCCATTCTTTAACTTCCATATTCCCCTCAAAAATACAGAACTAAAATAATGAAATCCTTAGCTCTGCATGCAGTAATGAGTCTGATTTATATGAACTGGAAAATCTAATTTATTTATTATGGGAGATAATATTAAGTAGTATCGTTTTAAATATTTATTAGCAACAAAGTTTTTCAAACTTGGCCATGTTTAATTTAGGAGGGGAAATCATTATGTGGCAGTGATAGAGGCACATTAAAGCGTCTCTTTGTAATTTTACATCTTTTAGCAGGGAAAAAAAACAGTGTCCAGATTTAGCTTCATCATAACTAATATCAAAGGGGACTGTTTACTTTTTACTGTGTCGACAACCAAGAGGAGATAGAGAGAGTTCAGTTTTAAGCAGATGCTACTAACAGAACCAGGACAACTAGTTCCTAAAACCAAAGGGAAATTCTGCTTTTGTTCACAGTCTACTTAGAACAGTTCTATAGATTGGAAAGATTAATGTATAGATGTAGTTCTGCATAGACTATGGTAAAGAAGAATGCCTTTCATTAGGAAGCTGGATATTGAGCAGAGAGGATGCTGCCATTGTCTTAACCATTAAGGACCAGGCCATTTTGACCTGATCTGTGCTCTGTGGGCTCTCCAGCCCACAGCACAGATCAGGATAGAGCCAGGGCGACCAGACTTCCCCCCTTTTTTCCCCACTAGGGGGATGTCCTGCTGGGGGGGGTCTGATCGCCGCCGGCTATTTTCGCCTTGCAGGGATCACGCAAAAAAAAAAAAAAAAAAGATCACAAGAACAAGATTAGCTCTCAAAAGAGCTGTTCAGGGGTGCTTTTTTTAGCAATAAGAATCAGCAAGGAGCAAGCTAAGACGTCTACAAGAGCCTAACTAAGCTTGCCCTATAGGTCTCTGCACAGCAGCTCTCCCTTCTCTAATTACTGCAGGCACACGAGTGAGTCCAATGCCTGACGCTGCCTGCCTTTTATAAGGGGGGTGGGGCTCCAGGAGGAAGTGTAGCCTGATTGGCTACAATGTGCCTTCTGTCTGTGATGTAGAGGGTCAAAGTTGACCCTAATGATGCACTATGGGGGCGAATCGAACTTCCGGAAAAGTTTGCGGTTCTCTGTGAACGTGAACCACCGAAGTTCGCCGGGAACCGTTCGCCGGCGAACCGTTCGGGCCATCTCTAGTCTGTCACACATTAGAAGGGATTAAGGGGAGGGGAATAGGTGGATTAGAAGGGAATAGGGGATTTAAAGTGTACCTGAGATGGTACAATTGGATGTATTTATCAGTGATGCTCATCCGAACTAGGATATCCGAGATACTCGGATATCCTAGCTCTTTTTTCACTATTCGAGCTCGAATACTGAGTAGTGTTGGGCGAACAGTGTTCGCCACTGTTCGGGTTCTGCAGAACATCACCCTGTTCGGGTGATGTTCGAGTTCGGCTGAACACCTGATGGTGTTCGGCCAAACCGTTCGGCCACATGGCCGAACCAAGAGCGCATGGCCGAACGTTCCCCGAACGTTCGGCTAGCGCTGTGATTGGCCAAACGGGTCACGTGGTTCGGACCCGAACGCGCTCTGATTGGCCGAACTGTCACGTGGTTCGGGTAAATAAATACCCGAACCACGTCATATCTCCGCCATTTGTCTGTGGGTTTAGCTTTGGGTAGGCAGGCAGGGTAGTTCGCGCTCCAGCCACGCTAGCCAGGGTCCCCCCAGTCATTGTGTCGCTGCTGGGAATAGTAGTACACCGCTCGCTCAGCCACACTATATAGCATTCTGTTCACTGCCACTCTGTGTACCTCGCTCAGCCACACTATATAGCATTCTGTTTACTGTTCTGTGTCTGCTGGGAATAGTAGTACACCGCTCGCTCAGCCACACTATATAGCATTGTGTTTACTGCCACTCTGTGTACCTCGCTCAGCCACACTATATAGCATTCTGTTTACTGCCACTCTGTGTACCTCGCTCAGCCACACTATATAGCATTCTGTTTACTGCCTCTCTGTGTCTGCTGGGAATAGTAGTACACCGCTTGCGCAGCCACACTATATAGCATTCTGTTTACTGCCACTCTGTGTACCTCGCTCAGCCACACTATATAGCATTCTGTTTACTGCCACTCTGTGTCTGCTGGGAATAGTAGTACACTGCTCGCTCAGCCACACTATATAGCATTCTGTTTACTGCCACTCTGTGTACCTCGCTCAGCCACACTATATAGCATTCTGTTTACTGCCACTCTTTGTCTGCTGGGAATAGTAGTACACCGCTCGCTCAGCCACACTATATAGCATTGTGTTTACTGCCACTCTGTGTACCTTGCTCAGCCACACTATATAGCATTGTGTTTACTGCCACTCTGTGTCTGCTGGGAATAGTACTACACCGCTCGCTCAGCCACACTATATAGCATTGTGTTTACTGCCACTCTGTGTACCTCGCTCAGCCACACTATATAGCATTGTGTTTACTGCCACTCTGTGTACCTCGCTCAGCCACACTATATAGCATTCTGTTTACTGCCACTCTGTGTCTGCTGGGAATAGTAGTACACCGCTCGCTCAGCCACACTATATAGCATTGTGCTTACTGCCACTCTGTGTACCTCGCTCAGCCACACTATATAGCATTCTGTTTACTGCCACTCTGTGTACCTCGCTCAGCCACACTATATAGCATTGTGTTTACTGCCACTCTGTGTCTGCTGGGAATAGTAGTACACCGCTCGCTCAGCCACACTATATAGCATTGTGTTTACTGCCACTCTGTGTACCTTGCTCAGCCACACTATATAGCATTGTGTTTACTGCCACTCTGTGTCTGCTGGGAACAGTAGTACACCGCTCACCCGCCACTGTATAGCATTGTGCTCTGTGTCGCTGCTGGGAATAGTGGTACACCGCTCACCCGCCATTGTATAGCATTGTGCTCTGTGTCGCTGCTGGGAATAGTGGTACACCGCTCACCCGCCACTGTATAGCATTGTGCTCTGTGTCGCTGCTGGGAATAGTGGTACACCGCTCACCCACCACTGTATAGCATTTCTGTACTGCCAATGTACTGCTGCCAGTCAGCGTGTACTTTAAGGATAAGTGAAATGAGGAAGAAATCCGGTGAAAGAGGGAGGGGCAAGGGAAGAGGTGTTTCCTCTGACGGTTCACGTACAGGCCACAGGGGAGCACCCAAGAAAACCAACTCAATACCGCCCATGTTGTCCAGGACAACAACCCTCACAAATCCAAAAGAACAGGACCAGATAATTACTTGGATGACCTCTCAAGCGTCCAGCAGTGGGTTAAGCAGCACCAGCACATCACGCACGAGGTCCGAGTCCTCAGCCAGTTACAAGGAGCCAGTGGGCACAAAGCTGACACAACCGGCAGCGACACCACGCACACAACTGCCAGATAACCAGTCCGATGAATTACCTCAGGACACAATGGGGTATTCGCAGGAGCTATTCCCAGCCCAACAAACTTCGACCTTTCAAAGGTCAATGGAGGAACAGCCAGAAATGTTGTGCCCGGATTCACAACCATTAACTGTGGGAAATGCACCGCGCACTGAAATACAAGGCGAGTCCGAGGAGGACTCGGAAACCCAAATCCCAGAGCAAGTTGGGCAGGAGGGGTTGCAATTGCAGGAGGTCGGCCGACAAGATCTGGAAGACGACGTTGGAGTGAGCTGCGCAGAGGTTGTTCTGGGGAGCTGTACTCCACGGCGGCGGCCCCCCACAATGACATATGACGAGTTTCCAGGAGATGGAAGAGGAGGGTATGGACAATGTGGACATAGACCCAGATTTTGTTTGTGAACGAGAACATCGCCGTCGTAGCAGCAGCACAGATGAGTCTGTTGAAGAACCCACTGCTGCACGAGTTCGCCTTGTGCCACAAGGTAGGCGGCGCGCAATTTCAGGCACCACAAGCGTGGAAGTTCAAGTGAGAGGCAAAAGAGGCGCAAACAGAAATCACCAGCAAGGGAGGTGCTCCAAAGTCTGGGCTTTCTTTGAAGACTGCACTGAGGATGGTACTATGGCGATTTGCAAGGTGTGCAAGACCCGCCTGAGCAGGGGGAAAAGTATTAACAACCTCTCCACCACCAGCATGAGCTGCCACATGCTATCCAAACATCCCACTCTGTGGGCAAACGCGGCAGGACAGGGTACCAGCAACACTGCCTCCCTTGGGGTCACCAGACTCACCACCAGACCCGCCTCAGCAGCAGCAGTAGCCCAGCCATTGCGTGGTTCACAACATTCACAAACATCAGACGCTGACACTGTCACTTTCCGGAGTAGTGCTCTTGAGGTCTCCCAGTGTTCATCAAACACAACAACCAACAGCCCTTCAGTGTGCAGCCCTACGATTCAGTTGTCTGTCTCAGAGATGTTTGATCGCAAGAGGAAATTGCCAGCAAATGACCCCCGGGCCGTGGCAGTAACATCCAGCATAGCCAAGCTTCTGGCCTGCGAAATGCTGCCATATCGAGTGGTGGAGACAAACAGCTTCAAGGGCATGATGTCAGTGGCCATCCCACGTTACGTGGTTCCCAGCCGCTACCTAGAGATGAGCGTAATGGAGTAATTACGATTTCGCGAAATTTCGCGTAATTAGTGTAATTACGTTTATGGCCGTAAGTACATAATCGTAATGAAGAAGGATTTTGCGAAATTTCGCGTAAGCGTAATTTTTCGTGTAATTTTCGCATTGCACCGGTTATTACGAAATTAATGCGTGTGGTCATGCTCCCGAAGCGGAAAAGTTGACGCATGTATCAATGTTAGGTAGCCGCCGACTTTAAGGGTTAATAGCAAAGCCCCCTTAAATGCTAAGAGCCTCAAATTTGGAGAATATATTAAGGAGATCAGGAGGAATAAGAGGAAAAATTTTTTTTTCAAAAAGACCTTATAGTTTTTGAGAAACTCGATGTTAAAGTTTCAAAGGAAAAATGTAAACATTTAAAAACCCGCCGACTTTAACGGTTAATAGCAAAGCCTGCTTAAAGTTTAGGAACACCAAATTCCCAGGGTATATTAAGGGGAACAGTGGGAATAAGAGGAAAAATTTTTTTTTCAAAAAGACCTTATAGTTTTTGAGAAAATCGATTTTTAAGTTTCAAGGGCGAAAATGTCTTTTAAATGCAGAAAATGTCAGTTTTTTTTGCACAGGTAACAATAGTGTATTATTTTCATAGATTCCCCCAAGTGGGAAGAGTTTTACTTACTTCGTTCTGAGTGTGGGAAATATTAAAAAAAAACGACGTGGGGTCCCCCCTCCCAGACCTCTTTAACCCCTTGTCCCCCATGCAGGCTGGGATAGCCAGAATGCGGAGCACCGGCCGCGTGGGGCTCCGCACCCTGACTATACCAGCCCGCATGGTCCATGGATTGGGGGGTCTCGGAAGGGGAGGGGCAGCCAAGCTTTCCCCTCCCCCTCCGAGCCCTTGTCCAATCCAAGGACAAGGGGCTCTTCTCCACCTCCGATGGGCGGTGGAGGTGGAGGCCGCGATTTCCTGGGGGGGAGGTTCATGGTGGAATCTGGGAGTCCCCTTTAAAAAGGGGTCCCCCAGATGCCCACCCCCCCTCCCAGGAGAAATGAGTATAGAGGTACTTGTACCCCTTACCCATTTCCTTTAAGAGTTAAAAGTAAATAAACACACAAACACTTAGAAAAAGTATTTTAATTGAACAAAAAACATAACCACGAAAAAAGTCCTTTAATATTCTTAATTAACCATTAATACTTACCTGTCCCTTTAAATAAATGATCCCTCGAAATAGCCTCGGAAATGTTCTATCAGTTACAATGTAACAAAGGTATTACAATGTAACAACTTTGTTACATTGTAACTACGCCGCACCCGACGCCACTCGCCGCTCAGCCGCCGCATACGCGTCCGTGCAGGACGCTAAGTCCCCGCAGCTCCCGCTGTCCACCCCGCCCACATCTGTCACCCACATGTCACCCACATGTGGGTGACATGTGGGAGAGGCGGGGAGGGCAGCGGAGCCGGCGGGGACTTAGCGTCCTGCACGGACCCGACAGAGCTCTGAGCTATATAGCTCAGAGCTCTCTAAAGCATCTTTGTATTTGGGCTCCAAGGAGCCCCATTGGTCCTTAGCAGACCAATGGGGTTCCTTCAAATCAGAAGGAACCCCATTGGTCTGCTAAGGACCAATGGGGCTCCTTGGAGCCCAAATACAAAGATGCTTTCGAGAGCTCTGAGCTATAGCTCAGAGCTCTGTCGGGTCCTGCAGCACAGACGCAGAGGCGGCGGCGGCGGTGAGTGACGTCGGGTGCGGCGTAGTTACAATGTAACAAAGTTGTTACATTGTAATAACTTTGTTACATTGTAACTGATAGAACATTTCCGAGGATATTGCGTGGGATCATTTATTTAAAGGGACAGGTAAGTATTAATGGTTAATTAAGAATATTAAAGGACTTTTTTCGTGGTTATGTTTTTTGTTAAATTAAAATACTTTTTCTATGTGTTTGTGTGTTTATTTACTTTTAACTCTTAAAGGAAATGGGTAAGGGGTACAAGTACCTCTATACTCATTTCTCCTGGGAGGGGGGGTGGGCATCTGGGGGACCCCTTTTTAAAGGGGACTCCCAGATTCCACCATGAACCCCCCACCCAGGAAATCGCGGCCTCCACCTCCACCGCCCATCGGAGGTGGAGAAGAGCCCCTTGTCCTTGGATTGGACAAGGGCTCGGAGGGGGAGGGGAAAGCTTGGCTGCCCCTCCCCTTCCGAGACCCCCCAATCCATGGACCATGCGGGCTGGTATAGTCAGGGTGCGGAGCCCCACGCGGCCGGTGCTCCGCATTCTGGCTATCCCAGCCTGCATGGGGGACAAGGGGTTAAAGAGGTCTGGGAGGGGGGACCCCACGTCGTTTTTTTTTTTTATATTTCCCACACTCAGAACGAAGTAAGTAAAACTCTTCCCACTTGGGGGAATCTATGAAAATAATACACTATTGTTACCTGTGCAAAAATAACTGACATGTTCCGCATTTAAAAGACATTTTTGCCCTTGAAACTTAAAAATCGATTTTCTCAAAAACTATAAGGTCTTTTTGAAAAAAAAATTTTTCCTCTTATTCCCACTGATCCCCTTAATATACCCTAGGAATTTGGTGTTCCTAAACTTTAAGCAGGCTTTGCTATTAACCGTTAAAGTCGCCGGGTTTTTAAATGTATACATTTTTACTTTGAAACTTTAACATCGATTTTCTCAAAAACTATAAGGTCTTTTTGGAAAAAAATTTTTTCCTCTTATTCCTCCTGATCTCCTTAATATATTCTCCAAATTTGAGGCTCTTAGCATTTAAGGGGGCTTTGCTATTAACCCTTAAAGTCGGCGGCTTTTTTATAGTATACGGAGCGTTACGGTTTAACGCGAAATTACGGTAGCGTTTAATACGAAATTACGGCATGAACGAAACGCGAAATTTCGCGTTGAAAATTACGCTTACGGTATTTTCAATTACGATTTTAATGGCAATTTCGCATCGTAATCGCAAATTTCGCATGCGTAATTATAGTAATGCGAAATTACGAAAATTTCAGCTCAACTCTACCGCTACCACTTTGCGGTTGCCTGAGTTGCATGAGCACGTGGTCAGCAAAATAACCCAAAGCTTGAAGAATGCCGTTGCCTGCAAGGTTCACCTCACCACTGACACCTGGACGAGTGCGTTCGGCCAGGGTCGATACATCTCCCTTACCGCGCACTGGGTGAACCTTGTGGAGCCTGGCAGCGATTCCTCACCTGCTACGGCGCGGGTGTTGCCCACGCCGCAAACAGCTGCACCGCCATCCCTCCCACTGGATAACAACAGCAGCACCTACCTCTCTGACTCCTTCTCCTCCAACGCATCTCAAAGCTGTACCTCATCCGGAAACGCTAACCCAGCAGCAGTAGGATCGTGGAAGCAGTGCAGCACAGCTGTTGGCATGCGTCAGCAAGCGTTGCTGAAGCTGATCTGCCTTGGGGATAAGCAGCACACAGGGGAGGAAATTTGGAGGGGAATAAAGGAACAGACGGATTTGTGGCTGGCACTGCTGGACCTGAAACCTGGCATGGTTGTGTGTGATAATGGGAGTAATCTCATTCGCGCTTTAAGGTTGGCTAAGCTGACACACATCCCTTGCCTGGCGCACGTGATGAACCTAGTAGTTCAGCGGTTCCTGAGGACATACCCAGGCGTGGCCAATCTTCTGTTGAAGGTGCGACGAGTGGCCAAACATTGCAGAAATTCCAGTACTGCTTCGGGGGCACTCGCCAAGATGCAGGAGCGCTTCAATCTCCCCCACCATCGCTCGCTGTGTGATGTCCCTACGCGCTGGAATTCTACGCTGCACATGCTAGCCCGCTTTTGCGAGCAGAAGAGTGCAGTGGTCCAGTACATGACGGCGCAGTACCGAGGCGCATCCGGACAGCTGCCAAGCTTCTGTGGTTCCGATTGGGCTAACATGTTGGACCTCTACCAAGTCCTCCAAAATTTTGAGCAATCCACGTTGCTTGTGAGCAGTGACAACTCTTCAGTCAGCATTACCATACCACTGCTGTGTTTACTGAAGAGGTCAATGTTGAAAATCAAGGAAACAGCTGTCATGATGCAACTGGGGGAATCTGAAGGAGAAAACGATCAGCGTGATGGCACCAACATCAGGCCATCCGCATCAGGAAACGCTGGTCCCAGCAGCTATGATGAAGAAGAGGAGGAGGAACAGCTGGAGTTGGAGCAGGAATTTCCTGCCACCACTGACGAGGGCCAGAGCGGTGCACGTTGGACTTCCACAATTCAGCACGAATGGTCAGCAGAAGCAGACAAGGAAGAAGGTGACGACTATGATGCATCACAACAACTATCACAAAGCTCACAAGAGGATGATGAGGATTCTGGCAGGACTCTGGCACTCATGGCTCAATTCATGCTAGACTGCATTGAACGCGACCCACGCATTGTGCGCATTCTGGACAACACCAATTACTGGGTTTATACCCTTCTGGATCCACGGTACAAACACAATGTTCCAAAACTGCTTGAAGAAAGAGTCAGACAGGTCAAAATGGAAGAATACCAGCAGGCCCTTGTGGAGACTTTAGAGAGGAGATTGACATCCTCCCCCTCCTCTAGCCAGTTGTACGCCGACAGACTGACTTCCGCAAACCCAGGACGACCAGGAGGGCAGCAAACAACACAAGCCGCAGCTAGTGCCCAAAAGGGAATGGTATCGGCAGTGTCCTTGGAGTGGGAAAATTTTATGACACCCATGCAGCAGCAGCCCACAGAACAGCAAGCGTGCAGATCCACCTCCAACACCGATTGCCTGGAGAAGATGGTCAAGGACTACATGTCAGATGGCGTAGCTGTGTTGAACAATCCATCTGCACCCTTCAACTATTGGGTATCGAAGCTAGACACCTGGCACGAACTGGCAATGTACGCAATAGAGGTGCTGGCTTGCCCGGCAGCCAGCGTTATGTCAGAACGCTGTTTCAGTGCTGCCGGAGGCATCGTCACAGATCGGCGTATCCGCCTCTCCACAGAAAATGCAGACCGTCTGACTCAAATTAAAATAAATCAATCCTGGATTGGAAACGACTACGCAACACTCCTGGACCCCAACCAAGTAACATGAACAATGACCATCTGTGATGGGTTAGCGTTTCCGGTCCCTGTTTATTGAACCTCTTATCTGTATTACATTTATGACTGCATGGCGGCAAAAAGCATTGCTATATCCGCACGCTATTTGTCCTCATGCAAGGCCTGGGATGCTGTGTCTCAAAAAGCGTGGCCTTCTCCTCCTGCGACTCCTCCTGTTCCATCACGTGTGCTGCTGCTGCTGCTGCTGGGTTAGCGTTTCCGGTCCCTGTTTATTGAACCTCTCATCTTTATTACATTTATGACTGCATGGCGACAAAAAGCATTGCTATATCCGCACGCTATTTGTCCTCATGCAAGGCCTGGGATGCTGTGTCTCAAAAAGCGTGGCCTTCTCCTCCTGCGCCTCCTCCTGTTCCATCACGTGTGCTGCTGCTGCTGCTGCTGGGTTAGCGTTTCCGGTCCCTGTTTATTGAACCTCTCATCTTTATTACATTTATGACTGCATGGCGGCAAAAAGCATTGCTATATCCGCACGCTATTTGTCCTCATGCAAGGCCTGTGATGCTGTGTCTCAAAAAGCGTGGCCTTCTCCTCCTGCGCCTCCTCCTGTTCCATCACGTGTGCTGCTGCTGCTGCTGCTGGGTTAGCGTTTCCGGTCCCTGTTTATTGAACCTCTCATCTTTATTACATTTATGACTGCATGGCGGCAAAAAGCATTGCTATATCCGCACGCTATTTGTCCTCATGCAAGGCCTGGGATGCTGTGTCTCAAAAAGCGTGGCCTTCTCCTCCTGCGCCTCCTCCTGTTCCATCACGTGTTCTGCTGCTTGTGCTGGGTTAGCGTTACCGGTCCCTTTTCCTGGAACCTCTTCTCTGTATTACATTTATGACTGCATGGCGACAAAAAGCATGTTACCTGTGCAAAGAAACATGACATTTTCCACATTTAAAAGACAGTTTTTCCTTTGAAACTTTACAATCAATTTTCTCAAAAACTATAAGCTCTTTTTCAAATATTTTTTTTCCTCTTGTACCCACTCCCAAGGTGCACATATCCTGCAAATTTGGGGTATGTAGCATGTAAGGAAGCTGTACAAAGCACGAAAGTTCGAGTCCCCATTGACTTCCATTATGTTCGGAGTTCGGCGCGAACACCCGAACATCGCGGCGATGTTCGGCGAACGTTCACGAACCCGAATATCTAGGTGTTCGCCCAACACTAATACTGAGCTCTAATAGTATTAGCTATCCGGGCTGTGCTATCCGAGCGCACTCGGATAGCAATCAGCTATCCGGAGATATCCTAGCTATCCGAGCTCGGATAGCGTCATCAGCTCGGATAGCGTCACGTCAGACGTCACCTCGAGTCCTCACAAGCGAATCACAGGGCTCCCAGCCCTCTGACTGCAGCCAATCACAGAGGGGGAGCCTGGCCAAGCCCCCCTCTATAAATAGCGGGCGCCATGTGGCCTCACTCATCCTGCTTGCGACTTACTGACTGACTGTACTGAGAGACTGCTCCAGTGCTTTTTGTCTGTGCAAGTGCATTTATTGCTCAAAACACCTAGAGTTTTTACACTCCAACACTTGATATTCACCTGTATTGCTTTGTATTGTAGATAGATTGTATTTTAGGCAGTTTAGTTTGTGTGATTAGGGACTAGGGAGGGAGACTGTCACTGGTGCTGCTGCAGCTGCAGCAGCTAGGCCCTGTGCCTAGGCAAGGCAGCCTGCCCTAGTGGTAGACAGGTCATGTGTATGCTCGGTGTGTATTCGACCCCACAAGTGGGGCTTGCACTCTTTTGCAGGTAGGCACTAGTCTGTTTTTAAGTAGCGCTGTTCATTTCCTTGCTATGTACTAATGTAATTCGTTTTTGGTCAGCTGCTCCCACTTAACATCCATGCTTTTGGTGTATATGCAGAGCTTCTGTTTGGGTTCAAGGTGCGTTTGTAGTTCCTAGGGGGGCTCAGCGCATCTCTGATGGAGGCCATTTGGAGGCGGCCTGGTGTTGCGCTGATCCACCTTGTGCACAAGGCAGCCTGCCCTGCTCTGTGCTCTAGTCTCTAGTTACCTGTGCTCTCACCTGTCCAACTCTACTGTACTACTTCTGTGTTAGATAGATTATTGTACTATTTTGTAGTTAGCAAGGCCCAGCTTTACTGCTATACCTGTCCTGTATCTGCTCTCTGTAATCTAGTCACACCTGTTCTATTGTTTAGCTAGATTCTTCTATTGTTTAGTTAGTACTGTAGTGTACTCTAGTCTGTGTATAGGGACTGTCCGTCACCGCGTTACCTAGGGTCTTTGTGTGCGCAGTGCACGTCTGCGCTGTCCGCACCCTCTCGTTACTGCTACACCCGTCCTATTGTTTATATTACTTGTATTGTGTATTCGCTGAATTCTACTGTACTGTAGTCTGTGTATAGGGACACCGTCAGTCAGCGTCAGCTAGGGTCTTTGTGTGCGCACTGCGCACTCTCTCGTTAGCGCTACACTGATCTCTGCTGTAGAGTACACCTGTCCGTCACCTCACACACCCACCACCACCACCAGTCACACCCCATTAAAGTACAGCACTTGTCCCACCCGCCTATACATAACTTTTTTTTTTCATTTGTATAATATTAAAAATATATGATGTCTGGCACTGGCAGCTGTGGTTTGAGCAGGGGCAGCAAGGGCAGCAAGGGCATCGGCAAGAGAGGAGGTCGTGGGCATGGCAGCCGCACCATCACCACCACCATGCGTAGTTCAGCATCTGCACCAGTGGCTATTCCGCCATTAGCCACTGGCTGTGGACGCCTTGGCCGCCCAACAGCTGGGAGTCACGCTGCAGAGACACAGCAGCAGCAGCAGTGTGTGGCGCAGATGTTCCTCCCACCGCCAGGTCGTAGCCATCCTATTGAGGAGAAGGATGCAGACTCTGTGGTGGAACTGATGGTGGATGAGGAGGCCACCATTAGCTCTGGAACCGAGTCCTCCACCCCCGCCACCACTCCTGTTCGCAAGAGCAGCAGCAGCCGCCCAGCACTGCCTGGGGAGGAGGAGGAGGAGTGCAGTTCTCCAGCCCCAGCGGGCAACACCAGCATCCTGTCACTCTTCTTATCCCCAAGCACAGCGGGGCTATGGAGTGCTGTTGCGGCAGAATTGGAGGAGGAAGAAATGCTGATGGGCACTTTGGGGGATGATGCTTTGGACAGTCAGACAGTGGTGACTGTCCCTCAGCCCATGCATGCAGAAGGGGAGTTTGTGGGGTCATCCCAGCAGGACATGTTTGCGGAGGGGGAGGATGATGATGACAGGGTGAAGGACAGAGACTGGGTGGCAGATCCGGGGGATGTCATCAGCTCTGAGGAGGAGGATGCGTCTGCGGGCCTTGCTAGAAGGATCAGCATCGCAGACATAGGCAGGATCAGAAGTGGGCTTGGTATGCAGGCCACACAGCGTGCTGATCCGGAGGCGGAGAGTTCTGCCAGTGCCACCAGCCGCACCAAGAACCCCCTCCCCCCCAACCAACACAGGGAGACCAGCGGCAGCAGCACCTTCCAGCCGAAGGGGCAACTTCACCTCCCCAAATTGGATTTTTTTCACCCTGCCATATGTGGAGTGCAAGTATGCCACCTGCAACCAGTGCCGCCAGCAGCTCAGCAGAGGGAAGGAGCCCTCTGCGTACAGCACCACCTCTCTGGTGAACCATCTGGCAGGGAAACACTTTCATGAGCATGAGGAGTTCATGAATTTGAAGGAAGCTGGCAGTGGCAGTGGCAGACCCGCCACCACTGCGGAGCCGTCGGCAGCAGCCATCCGCCCTCCTCCAGCAGCACCAGCAGGAGTGCGTCAGAAACGCACTGCTCCTCCTCCCTCTGCAACTCCTGCCGCCGACACTGAGGCCTGTTCTGGCAGCCAGTCCTCAGTGGCCTCCTCTGCTCCCTCCACTGATTCCCGTGCCAGCAAAAGTCGTCGCCAGACCCTGCTCAGCGAGACCTTCCAGGGGTTGGTAAGGGTTCTGCCTCCCAGCAGCCGTCGCGTGCGTCAGCTGAACGGCTTGCTGGCACGGGCCATGTGCTCCCAACTCCTGCCTTATTCCCTTGTGCAGGAGGGGAGCGACATGCATGCGCTCCTGATGTGTGCAGCCCCCGATTGGCCAATCCCCAGCCGACATTTTTTTGCACGCACAGCCATCCCTGCACTTCACCGCTCTGCGATGGCCAATGTCGGGAGAGGGCTGGATCACGCGGTGGGTCAACGGGTCCCATGGACTCGTGGAGCAGCCGGTTTGGGACAGGCCCCTATCTGTCCTTCACCGCGCATTGGGTCAGCTTGGTGGAAGGGGGTGAGGAGGAGGGAGCAGCATCAGGCACTGTCAGAGCAGCAGCAGCAGCAACAACGCAGTGGGTGGTGCCACCATGCAGGGTCAGCGGAATTGCAGCAGGTTCCTCTGATCCGCTTTCATCCTCCGGCACACCAGCCAAAACCCCCCACCTCAGCAGCAGCGTGAAGCCCCGCCACTGCCAAGCGCTGCTGGAATTGGTCAGCCTGGGGAAGACCAAACTGACGGCGAACCATGTCCTGGCCAGACTCTGAGAGCAGGAGAGGAATTGGCTGACCCCCAGAGGCCTCAGAGTCAGAGAGGTGGTGTCCGACAATGGGGCAAACCTGGTTGCTGCAATCAGCAGGGGAGACCTGACCCACATCCCCTGCCTGGCGCACATCCTGAACCTGGTAGTCCAAAACTTCCTGCGGACCTACCAGGGGATGGACCGACTCCGTGAGGCGGCAAGGAAGGTTGCGCGTCATTTACGGCACTCGGCTGCAGCCGTAGCAAGCCTGGAAGAGGTGCAGAAGGAGCTGCACCTGCCACAGCACCGGCTCATGATCGATGTTACAACTCGCTGGAACTCCACCCTGGCGATGTTGGAGCGTCTGGTTGAACAGAGGCAGGCTGTCAGCCAGTACGTTGCACGAGCAACAGTTGCTGCCATCACTGCAACTGGGCGTGCCGCCACCAACCTCCCGTCCATCATCTCCACGGAGGACTGGGGGCACATGCAGCAGGTGTGCTCAGTGCTGGCACCCTTCCTGCAGGCCACCAACATGGTAAGCAGGGACCATGCAATGGTGTGCGAGTGGGTCCCCTTGGTGTGTGTGCTGGACAGGGCCCTGTATGCACTGCTGGAAGAGGGAGTGGCAGCCTTGGACCAGCAGGAGCTGCAGGCAGCTTCACAGGCCACCTCTGAGGAGGAGGGCTTGGAGTTGGTGGAGGTCCCTGACCTTGCTGCTGATGAGGGGGAGCAGCAGAGTGCAGCTGGACTGGTGCGGGGGTGGAGAGAGGATGAGGTGGAGGAGGCAGAGGAAGAGGAGGACAGCACTGTCGGCTCTGGGGCTGCCGATGATGTGCCAGCAGTAGTAGCCAGACTCTTCCCAATGGCAGCGCACATGCTGAGGTGCCTGCGCAAGGACCCAAGGGTCATCCAGATGAAGCAGAGGGAGGACATCTGGATCTGCATGATGCTGGACCCACGTCTGAAGGGGAAGCTCAGCCAGTTCCTGCCTGCAGGAGGAGACCGTGCACAACAAATGAGGGATTTGCAGCTGTCCCTTGTTGAGCACTTGGAGGAAGCCTTCCCTCAGCCTTCCACCCCCACTGTCCAGCCAGCA
Organism: Hyperolius riggenbachi; assembly: GCF_040937935.1. NCBI lineage: Eukaryota > Metazoa > Chordata > Amphibia > Anura > Hyperoliidae > Hyperolius > Hyperolius riggenbachi. The sequence continues at coordinate 454,890,968 of NC_090647.1, read as the reverse complement.
CAGAGGCAGCAGCAGGTGCCTGCATCCACCAGCAGCAAGCGCACGCCCACCACAGACCTGCTGTCTCTGACCAACGAACTCTACATGAGTGTAGAGCTGCCAGGGACTAGAGAGGAGGTGCCTGCAGCAGCATCCTTCTCCAGTCACAGACAGCGCTTGACCCGCATGGTGGCGGACTACATGGAGTCCTTCAGCGGGCTTAACAGCGTTGCCCCTGTTGATCCCATGGAGTATTGGGTCAAGCACCTGCCGATCTGGAGCGAGCTTGCGCAGTACGCCCTGGAAGTGCTCTCCTGCCCCCCTTCCAGCGTACTGTCAGAGCGTTGCTTCAGTGCAGCCAGTGGAGTCGTCACTGAGAAGCGATCTCGTCTGTCTCACAAGTCTGTGAACAGACTGACGTTTCTCAAAATGAACCAGGCTTGGGTGGAAGGCGAATTCCTGGCCCCTGTTGTCGGCGAGAGGGGGACACGAAGTGGCACACACACATTACACCTGCTGCTGCTGCTGTATTTCTTCCTGCTGTCTGTGTCTCCACTGCCAGGGAACACATTAAAAGGTGCTGCTGCCCATGCGCCACCAGCTATTTACGCTCAAAAATGGCTGCATTTCTGAAAAAAAAATGTAATAATTGTGTTATTATTTTAGAGGTGTCCGGGTTGAAAACTGTGCTGTCCCAATTGTGTATTGGACACAATGTGGGCTTCACGACCGCTGTCTGGAACCTCATGGTGTTTATTTACGGCCCTAGTCCACCGCTAGGAACCAGGGCCTATTATGTCTCGCTGCCTGCCCTCCTGCCTGTCTGATGCCAGTCTGCCACACACTCATCCTCCTCACGCTGCCTGCTGCTGTATTTCCTCCTGCTGTCTGTATGTTTCCACTGCCAGGGAACACATTACAAGGTGCTGCTGCCCATGCGCCACCAGCTATGTCTCGCTGCCTGCCTGCTGCCACTGCCACACACTCATCCTCCTCAAAATTC